>NW_013666070.1:468961-472269 GCF_000517525.1 Limulus polyphemus | reverse complement strand
GGTGTTCATACCAATCAGTTATTTTAAATAAATACCATTGAAAAATTTAATATCTGCTTCCGGTATAATATGATAAATATATATATTCGATATTTGATCTGCAAAGCATGTTAACCGGCAAAATAATAATTTTGCAACGTTTAATTAGTTGACTTATGTGTTAAAAAAATTATATAATGTTATATAATTGATACTTGAAACCATTGGTACTTGGTGAAACTGCATAATTACAGAATTTCGGAAAAACACGATAATTGTACGTTATACAAATACATCATTTATTACGACCATGGTTTCGCCAGTAAAGGCATCATGATGATGCATTTACTGGCGAAACCAATCATGGTTGTTAATAAATGAGGTGTTTATGAAACGTACAATTTGTTGTTGTTGTTGTTGTTTGTTTGTTTTTTTTCCAATTCTATATAATGTTATTTTGGATGATAATTTCTACAAAAGTGATCGTTAATGCTTTATTGTCAATTCATATTGATGTCTAATATTATGAAGTGTTGACTTTTTTAACCTAAATTATCACGTTAAGGATTTACTAAAGATATTGACATTTTCTCAGAAACTTCATTTTGTTTTTCGTCTTGTTACACGATTGACCATTTTACTTCAAAATGTTTCACAAACATTCAATCCTTTTTACAACCAAAAGCTTTTTTCCGATAACCTTTTTTTTTCAGATTTCCTAAAAGCATTTCTTTTCAGTTGAATCGATTATTTGAAGAGAAAACTGCTTCAATGTGTAGATTATACTTTTCCCGATATATGTCAGTAAGATTCTAACGAGCAACGATTTACGGACATGAAAAATATAACACCTTTGTAGTGTTGTATATTGAGTTTGAGTTTTTGGACAAAATCTCATTATCATACAGTTGTGATTTCTCTGTAAAACTAAAGAATGAAGAGAGTTATTAGTCTTATCGGGACATTTAAGGCGTTCTACGCTGTACGATTTGTTGTATGGCAAAAGTTTAAGCGTTCTACGCTGTACGATTTGTTGTATGGCAAAAGTTTAAGGCGTTCTACGCTGTACGATTTGTTGTATGGCAAAAGTTTATTATTCACTAAATGTTTTCTTTATGTCAACATTACGTTTCTTTATGCATATATATATTAACTAGGATATTATTTGGTAAATTATGAATCTCATTAACACAGTATTAACGTTTAATGTTAGCAGCTGCCAACTGTATACACCTAAGTCAAAATGAAAACTGTTCCTTTTTTGTTTGTTTGTTTCGGTATGTAGCGATGCTGTTATTAAGATTAGTGAGTTTAGCAAATAATGTTTCTTTTCGTCATATTTTCTCTTTTAACTGAGTGTTACGATGAAGTGGATTTATTACGTCGAGTAATGAATTACTTTTCTTGCTTTTATTTCAGTTATTCTTTTTGTAATATTTAACGATTCTTATTTGTTTGCTCTTTTGTTCTCGTGAGTTTTTCTCTAGTGACTGAAAACAGCAAGTAAAGGAAATAGCTTAAATTGATATATGTCTTTCATCTCACCTTGTTCCACTAAACGTCACTCAGTTTGTCCATTTTGGTACCATGAAATAGACAGCTAGCATTAATACGTTGTATAGTAAGGGAGCTACTGGATAATATTGCAATACGATGTAATAGAACATACCACTGTAATATAAGATGAGCCTTTAACTTAGCAACAACAATAAAATAGTTTCATATATAAGCATCCTATAAATTCTGCAATAGTTTTAAGATACGCTGCACAATTAATGCTATTGAATACTTAACACATGAAAGGAACTGATTTCTTACAATATTGTAATATTTCTACCATTTTGATTCATAGCTCTTCCTGTTTACTGTCATATCAAATAAAATAGTTTCATATATAAGCATCCTATAAATTCTGCAATAGTTTTAAGATACGTTGCACAATTAATGCTATTGAATACTTAACACATGAAAGAAACTGGATTTCTTACAATATCGTAATATTTTTAGCACTTTAATGCACTAAATTAGTTTTCAATTTGTTGCGATGAACTTTTAATTAAGAGTTCAAAATCTAAACTCTGTCGAGGAAAATATGTTTTAGTAGTGATTTATTTTTGAGCCAGAAACTGTTATCTGTCAACTAGATGTCGCCACAGAGAAGTATGGAAAAAAGAAGATTCAATTATCAAGTCTGTAAAGAGGCTTAGAAGAGATTACAATATTTCTTGAATTTCAACAATACAATAATTCACAATGCGTTATCAGATAATTTGGATCAAACTTTCGTAGCGTTCAAGAATTTTAATTCTAAATTAAATTGTTAAATGACAAGTAGATTGTGGTTTACAGGAAATCACTGATGGCAGACTTCTTTAGAGTAAACATAGGCATAATAAGAATAAGTTCGAGTATGAGTTTTTCTTCTGTTATTTAACTTCAGTAGTAGTAATTACTGTAAAAAGACAATAAGTTCGAGTGTGAGCTTTTCTTCTGCCATCTAACTTTAGTAGCGGTAACTACGGTAAAAATACAATAAGTTCAAGTATGATCTTTTCTTCTGCCATCTAACTTTAGTAGCGGTAATTACGGTAAAAACACAATAAGTTCAAGTATGAGCTTTTCTTCTGCCATCTAACTTTAGTAGCGGTAACTACGGTAAAAATACAATAAGTTCAAGTATGAGCTTTTCTTCTGCCATCTAACTTTAGTAGCGGCAACTACGGTAATAAGAAAATTTGTTCTCCTTTTAAAAGATAGGGGAATATATAATATAGTTATTATATGTGTGTGTGTGTATTATTAGTCCTTAACTATTGCAGAAATACGGATAGAAATATAGATTGTTTACTATGTCTTTAAACATGTAAAATTTCAATTTAATATGAAAAATTAATAATTGGTTATAATGTACTGACTTCATCATTCTTTATACTAGTGTGATTACGCGTGTATTTCTTTATGTAATTCGTGTAAATTTTGAGCTTAGCTGTTTTGCAATTACATTAAAATGTTTTACACTTAATTATTTCCCTGAAGTTTCCCGCATACATTACTATAAAACAAATCTATGTTGATAATTTTTCTTTTCTCCAGTCAAAAGTGATGAAAGTGGTGAATAATAACAAATTTTGTGAGGTTCTACAGATAAGTAATGAAATCAACTTCAACCACAGAAATACAAATATTAACCCCAGGATACTGTGCGTTTAATTCAATGGATGTTAAAGTATCAACAGCTGATTAATTAATAAAGATAGATCGGACAAATTTACTTTAGCTGTATATAGAATTCCATGTTAAAATGGCTTTAATATTTCCATCTTATTCTA
>NW_013666070.1:466916-468326 GCF_000517525.1 Limulus polyphemus | reverse complement strand
AAATAACGGTATTAAACAATACATACAGCTAGGTTAATTCCAGATAATCTATTTGATCGTGAATGAACAAATAACGGTATAAAACAATACACAATTCTAAGTTAATTCCAGATAATCTATTTGATCGTGAACGAACAAATAACGGTATAAAACAATACATAATTCTAGGTTAATTCCAGATAATCTATTTGATCGTGAATGAACAAATAACGGTATAAAACAATACATAATTCTAGGTTAATTCCAGATAATCTATTTGATCGTGAATGAACAAATAACGGTATAAAACAATACATACTTCTAGGTTAATTCCAGATAATCTATTTGATCGTGAACGAGCAAGGTAAAGGTATAAAACAATACATACTTCTAGGTTAATTCCAGATAATCTATATGATCGCAAGCTTTTAAGTTTATTTATCAACTCTGTTTAATCGAGCATATGAATAAACCAGAAAGCTTGCAGTAAATGAAGGTAATGTGGATGTATAAAGTAATTGACTGGGTGCCTCTGTTAGAAGTAAACAGGCACCCACTTATCATGAGCTAACCTCAGTCAATATATATGTAAAAGCATGCCGAGATTGTAGATTAACAGTGTCAAAACAGGAGCACGATGTAGAAACGTCATGAACTAGGAAAAGCTACTGGAAGTGCAGAAAATGCATTCGTTAAAAATCCGAAAATCTAAGAAACGTTCAGGTTGGTCGAATGAATTGGCGAAGTGTGAGACATGCTCACTTGTTAGGATAAAGAAAGTTAGTGTACGACACATGGCTAGTTTTAACTGAACAACATCAATGCCTTAATATGATTATTTCGAAACCACAGCTATTGGAAATAACTAGACCACATACCTCTTGGAATAAAGCTGAGAACGTGCTATACAGAACAGCAGAATTTATTGAATTTGTCTTAAGTAAACCGAAGAACATTTGGATGGAGTTATTCACATAGTCATGGGACTGGAGAACACTTGGATGGATTTATTAACATAGTCATGGGACTGGAGAACACTTGAATGGATTTATTAACACAGTCATGGGACTGGAGAACACTTGGATGGATTTATTAACATAGTCATGGGACTAGAGAACACTTGTATGTATTTCTCAACATGGTCAATGAGACTGGAGAGTATTTGGATGGATTCCTTAACATGTTCAATAGGACTGATGAACATTAGGATGTTTTTTAATCAATATACTAAATGGTAATTTTCTTGGATTTGCTTAGAAGTTTGCCAACACACTTGACTCAATTTTTATAGTTACTGGAAAATCTATTGCGAAAGGGATAGTTCTTTTGATGTGTTATTATCTTAGCTTGCGAATTTTCCTTACAATGCCATTTGCCTTCCAATGGCTCATCGTTAGGGCTGAAGGCTTATAATGTTAAAACCCGGGTTTT
>NW_013666070.1:459779-465901 GCF_000517525.1 Limulus polyphemus | reverse complement strand
TTAATAAATACTTGCATCATACAATACATGGCTACAATATTGGTACTCTAATTAAAACACAACCATGTTGAACATAATAGAAAAAATAAAGCCCATAAAACAACAAATGAATAAATACTTGCATCACACAATACATGGCTACAATATTGGTACTCTAATTAAAACACAACCATGTTGAACATAATAGAAAAAATAAAGCCCATAAAACAACAAATGAATAAATACTTGCATCACACAATACATGGATACAATATTGGTACTCTAATTAAAACGTAACCAAGGTTGAACATAATAGAAAAAATTTCACTTTATGCTACTAGTTTATACTGCTTTATGTTCTACTAAATCAGGTGTTAATGCTTCACTTTATGCTCTACTAAATCAGGTGTTAATGGTTCACCAAACAAGGTTTGTAATATCAACATGAAAGCACGGTATGAATACAAATAATATTGGTGAGAAAGAGGTGAATATTTAATACACAAATACGATGTGGTGTTAAAGATAGAATAGGATCGAGGGATATAAGGTCTTTTGTAACGGGCCCTAAATTTCGCTATATATATATATACACACATTTAATATTAATGCTGAAAATACCTGAAAATCATGTTATGGTTAATCATATATTACTGATATATACATATAACTACTATTACAACTACACATTAATTTAAAATAGTGCAAATTCTTAAACATTCGAGTCTAAAAGATAACGGCCCTCTTATTTGGAAACAATAAATAATATACAATTACAAGTTGCTGGTATGAATTTTATTAAATAATCCAAAAAGCAATTGAATATTCAAAAAGGTAATATAACGGTCACCTAGACAATCAAATTGCAATAAAATGAATAAAGGAAGTGGACACTTTGGTCACATAATTAGGAGCGTAGTATTGAAAGGTTCAAGCCACACACACAAACCTTCCAACATTTCAAAAATTGAACACTTAAAGAATTAAGTGATTTCGTCCAAACATAATCTTGTGCTCATGCTCAAACTTTTTACGAGTGAGGAGAAAGATGTATTCTTGAGAAAAAAAAAGAATAGGTCCGCTTAACAATTGCCATTGGTTATATCATTAAAGTTTCTTAGTATTAACTAGACAAGTTTTTCTCCCACTATTAAATCTCAAGTAATGGACAGGACTAAATACAAAGTCCCAGCTTTAACACTATCGCGTTTACTTTTCGGTTTTTACCGAAGGTTTATCGTTATCTATTACTTCTTGTTGCCAGCTCTATGAATTTTATTAAGCGATAGGGATTAGCTAAAGTTGGATTAATAGCAGTAGTAGATACACTTCATAGTATCTTTACATTAAAACCTGATTTAGTAAATCATAAAGTGAAGCATTAACACCTGATTTAGTAGTGCATAAAGTGAAGCATTAACACCTGATTTAGTAGAGCATAAAGTGAAACATTAACACCTGATTTAGTAGAGCATAAAGTGAAACATTAACACCTGATTTAGTAGAAGTTTAATTTGCATTACTGACGTAAGAAGCATGAACAGTTCACAGATTTCAAAGTCTTGAAAGTAAAATAAAACCACAACTGCACGTTCTCGCTAACTCAGTTGTCATGTGATCATTTCTTCTTTGGTGGAACATAATGTTCCATTGAGACGCTATAGATCATATTTACATCGTATTAAATATGATAAAAAATAAGGTTGAGTACTAACGTGAAATAATTTGTCTCTCTAAGTTGTAAGTCCGAAAACATACTGCTGACCCCTCAGAGGACAAAAAGAAATAACAAGTGAGTCAACAGCCGTCTTTTAGCTCAACAAAAAAACTTAAATCATGTTATATTAGTCCTAATTTCCTTGAAGACGTTAACACAAGTCTAATCAAGTCATTTAATTTGATCTCTGCTACTCTTTCCTTTAATAAGCAAAGCGACATTCATCTTAACTGATAAAGCAGTCAGTAAAACAACAAAAAAAAACACTTCAAAACGTAACAATGGATTTATTTATGTACCCATATGGATATAGCAGTCAGTAAAACAACAACAAAAACACTTCAGTACATAACAATGGATTTATTTTTGCACTCATAATTAAAATTTCTCTTTTATTCCTAGCTTTCTGCTCCCTAACTGTATCCTTACGAAGAAACGTGCAATAATGAAAAATAAAGGCGTGCTGTAAGAAAAATATTACTTAGTAAGGATGCACATTATGCTAATATAATAATAGGTAGTAAACAATGTTTTATAAACATGTTTTATACTATCTGTTTCGATAGAACATTGATCTGTCTTATTCATACCTAAAGAAGACAGTCAAATGTTCTTTCGAAACATGTAATATGTTCCACCATCAATAAAATTCTTCATTATGCTTATGAATCGTTGTTTCCGTACCTGTCATTACTATAAGTTTACCCCTGAAGAAGAAAAGTCCGCCTTTCAAAAGCGCTCGGGTTATAGGGTTTTATGCACTATAAGTTTACCCCTGAAGAAGAAAAGTCCGCCTTTCAAAAGCGCTCGGGTTATAGGGTTTTATGGACTTCTATCAAGACTTCTTGAACCTACGTGTTTTTCTGACATCATGAATGTTATTACTCTAAAATATTGTAAGAAAAATAATGTTCTTTTTACATAAGACGTTTCTATATACACAAGAATAATTTACTCTTAATGGTCTAAGAAACATTATAAAACCTACCAATAACCCATTACTTTTGTAAACAAAATATCTCTCTATATATATAGTGCATGAAAGTTTAGGGACAACTACTGATATGTTGGTTTAATATGTATTTTTCTATAGCTGTATTTTTAAGCCATGAAAGTTTAGGGACAACTACTGATATGTTGGTTTAATATGTATTTTTAATCCAAGATCTTTAATAATGGCACTCTCAGTCACTGCTTATCAGTAAATGTTTTCCCCGTTTCTAAGTATCAACTGGATTATCTCTTTGCAAACCAACAGGACTAATTTTCCGTATAGAAAAAGAAAACCTTAAAGGACCAAAGGCTAAAGACTTATAGCAAAAGAAGCCCAATTAGCATATTAACTGTCAGCATTCCCTTCTTTCAATAACTTTTCATATAAAATATATGTAATGTCTAGAACAGTCAGAATAAAAGCCAGAATAATGACACTTCTTCTGGAACTGTTCAAATAAACAAATAGGCTACATCATTTTTTTCTTTATCTCAACAAACAGAGCAGTGTGAGACTTCAAATTACTTTATTCTAAACTTAGATTTTGTTGCCCTGATTTGGAACACTGCCCAAACTGTAAATGCAATGTGCTCACTGATAGATACCACTTTCATTTCTCGGTTAAGTAACACATGCACAGCTTACCTATCTAAAGCCTGTTTGATGTACTTGGTTTAGACGTTACTCCGCTACACGAGGAACATATTAGCTAGAGACACGTATAAGAATATTTTCTGTTCTAGTTAAGTGTGGATGTCAAAACATTCTTGAAATGACTTTGGTAATATGAACAGTTGCATCAAAAGTTCTTATTGAATGTCGTCTATTGAATAATTGTTCCTTTCACCACTCACCTTTACACTCTGAGAAATTCAGTTTTCCAGATTTAATTATTTATTATATGCTACATTCTACCACCAAGTTTCCGGCTAACTACTTGTGACCGAAATATGGAAAAAGTGATGTTATAATGACCTTTAAATAACCTTGCTGTGAGATAAAAAGCTACCAGATCTCATATATATAAGCGACAACAGTAAGGTTGTAGAGAGTTTGTAATATTACTTATATGACTGAAGTTTTAACTTAAGTGTAATTACTGCAGTATAGATAAGAACTTATAACTTTGGACAAAAATTCTAGACTAAAGTCAACAATGTGATTATACAAAACAAAATAAGCTATCTTTTATGAATCCTTTCTGAGGATTTTGATAAATTTTAATTCTGGTATACCATTTTGTACCTAAACTATTGAGCTACTGATATGAATAGCTGACATAATGGATAATGTACAAACTTGATTAACATCTTATGGAGGAAGTGTTCTCTGATAGATATTGAGTTACTGATATGAATAGCTGACATAATGGATAATGTACAAACTTGATTAACATCTTATGGAGGAAGTGTTCTCTGATAGATATTGAGTTACTGATATGAATAGCTAACATAATAGATAATGTACAAACTTGATTAATATCTTATGGAGGAAGTGTTCTCTGATCGATATTGAGTTACTGATATGAATAGCTAACATAATGGATAATGTACAAACTTGATTAATATCTTATGGAGGAAGTGTTCTCTGATAGCTATTATACGTACGAGTTTAGCTTTAAATTAGATGCAGAAGATAATAAGAACGTAGTTCCACGTATTGTTAAGATTTCGACATTCAGTAAAATATTTGGCTTTATGCAACTAGTTTATACTGATTTATGTTTTACTAAATCAGGTGTTAATGCTTCACTTTATGCTGCCCCCCAGACCTCACTAGTACTGACATGCTCTACACACCGTTCTGAGTTGCCTGACCAATCCAAAATTGCTTCCTCCACCCCTGGTGTGCAATGAAGAAAACTGAAGTTTTAAATGATGTACAACAGTATATTTTTAAGAGCTAAATATCAGTTGTTTAGAAAACGAATATTGAGTACTGGCAAGCTATCAGCATTAATACTAGTCTTTTTATTTTTACAAGTTTGTTAAGAACTAAAATCATATCATATAATGATGTAAAAAAAGTAAACAAAAAATACACCAGAGTATGTGTTAAACATTCTATCATTTTAGGAATTAGATATTCATGCCTCCCAAGAAAAGTTTGAAAAATAGGTGCTGTGAGATTGAATTTTGTGCTCATTTTACTATAATTTATTGAAAGAAGTTAAAATTTGCAAGCATTTCTTTATGATTCACAAAAATCGGTGCTCCATGGCATTTATACTGACTATAATTATAAGTAAGCACAATGTAATTTATTATGTATTATTATAATGATTCGTAAATACTACTGTAAGTTATGTATTTACCTAGATATAATTTTTGAAGTGCAAGTTAAAGTTATATAAATTCATACAGTTACTCTGATAAAATGTTTTCCTGCTGTTGCCCGAGGCTCGACTCAAAATCTGAGGGTCTCAGGTTCAAATCCCCGTCCCATCAAACCCACTTGCTCTTTCAGCCGTGGGGGCGTTATAATGCAACGGTCAATCTCACTATCCGTTGGTAAAAGAGTAGCCCAAGAGTTGGCGGTGGGTGGTAATGACTAGCTGCCTTCCCTCTAGTCTTTCACTGCTAAATTAAGGACGACTAGCGCAGATAGCCCTCTTGTAGTTTTGCGCGAAATTCGAAACAAACCAAACCAATCTGCTGTCCGGTCTTTCGGACCTGCTCCAGCGCACACGCACATCACAAAGTTTAGTTTCAACCAATTTACATTAATCTAATTGGTACTAGATGGCGCTAGCTTACAATGCTCCTTGAGTGGAAATCAAAAATGATTGACCTTTCTTTCTGCAATGGGTACTTAAAATAGAAAACTGAAGCGATATAGTTGTATCAGTACATTATTGAAAACATTTGCTATATATATATATCTACATTTCAGTAAACTCACATAGTTTTAACAATGTCTCCAGAGAGCTTATCATAGGTGGAAAAACAAACATTCGTGTCAGTGAACATAGCAATTAATAAACACTCCTTATAGGCAAAATACAGAATTTCTACTAAATTTAATTTCTTTACTAGGTTATATTTCTGGCAGACGAAGGAAAAAAATATATAAACTGATAAAGCCTCTCATTTTGGCCCGGCATAGCCAGGTGGTTAGGGCATACGACTCGTAATCTGAGGGTCGCGGGTTCGAATCCCATTCACACCAAACATGCTCGCCCTTTAAGCCGTGGGGGCGTTATAATGTGACGGTCAATCCCACTATTCGTTGGTAAAAGAGTAGCCCAAGAGTTGGCGGTGTGTGGTGATGACTAGCTGCCTTCCTTCTAGTCTTACACTGCTAAATTAGGGACGGCTAGCACAGATAGCGCTCGTGTAACTTCGCGCGAAATTCAAAAACAAACAAAAAAAAACAAACAAGCCTCTCATTTTATATGTGAGATGCGTCTTCACTTTCTTGAAACACTAAATG
>NW_013666070.1:458522-458890 GCF_000517525.1 Limulus polyphemus | reverse complement strand
ACTGTGTGATGCAAGTCTTTATTCATTTGTTGTTTTATGGGTTTTATTTTTTTCTATTATGTTCAACATGGTTGTGTTTTAATTAGAGTACCAATATTGTATCCATGTACTGTGTGATGCAAGTCTTTATTCATTTGTTGTTTTATGGGTTTTATTTTTTCTATTATGTTCAACATGGTTGTGTTTTAATTAGAGTACCAATATTGTATCCATGTATTGTGTGATGCAAGTATTTATTCATTTGTTGTTTTATGGGTTTTGTTTTTTCTATTATGTTCAACATGGTTGTGTTTTAATTAGAGTACCAATATTGTATCCATGTATTGTATGATGCAAGTATTTATTAATTTGTTGTTTTATGGGTTTTA
>NW_013666070.1:455655-457522 GCF_000517525.1 Limulus polyphemus | reverse complement strand
GGTCGAGCATGTTGCAGATTGTGAGTCAAGCACCCTAACCACCTGGCCATGCCGGGCCAATGGTGTCAGAATATTGCTGGGGTTAAATAAGTTACGTATCACATTTTCCCCCCCTTTCCTATTTATCCATATAAGTATCATTGTTAAGAGAAAGTGAATTTTCTTTCGTCCGCTTAATATGATGGTAATAATAACAATAATGATATCAAGTATTTTATAAATCTCCATAATTATTATTTTTTCAAATATTTATTTCATCAAAAGTTGTTTCATAATTTTACGTTGCAACAATTCCATATTATTAAACTGATAGTATTGATATTTTTCCTTCGGGATAAAATTCTTGCATAATGTACCTGTATATGACATTTGACTTTGTACAAGTAGACACAAGCGTGGCCCAGTGATTAGCGTGCCGGGGTGTGGAGCTGAGATTCCACAATTGCTAACTAACGCATAGAGAAAAGCGTGAATAATTTTATCTTATTCAGAGCAACTTAGTATTTAGTATCTTCAACGATAGTTTGTGTGACAGGTTAGACTAAACGACTAGGTCAGATTATTATGAGTATATAGGGTGGACAAAAATGTCACTAGAAAGTTGTTTCATTTATAACACAGTTAAATTTTTATCTTCTTACTCTGTAAAAAGCAATAATTAAACTGATTTAGATTGTCTTCGTAATGCTTTATTTAGTACCAAGCGTATAATAGCAGTATTAACTGCATAGTAAATTTTTTTCCCTACCCTGTATAACGAAGCTTTGTATATTGATAGGTATTGTGTGCATCACAAACTTCTAATTTTGAGCTAAAGACGAAGAGGTTGGCAACCAATCACCAGCTATCATTTACCTACGCGGTTACTTTTAAGCGAATAGCGAAATTGGTTGTTATTTTTATCATTGTTATTTTGTATCTATATCTGAAATTGCTGAGTTTGTTTAACAACATATCACGGATTCGAACGTTGAATTTTACCATTCACATCTTGACTAGGCTATAACCAGCCACAAGATAACGTAGACTTTGGATGAAGGGTTAAAAGTATATCTACTTTCATCTGTGCACCTAAACCTAAATCATTACTTCGTTTTAGGAAATGTATTTTTGGTAACTTAACTGTGAGTTCTGACGATGGGCTTATTTTCTGTAAGACCCTAACTATCATTTGACAGATTTCCATAAAACCTTCAATAACTGCTAACTACTCATATATTTTTTACTTAAACATCCATTATGTTAACTAAAACTAGGCATTTTCTTTCAGGATCTTCCCCTTCAGCTGTTGTCACATAATTATGTTTTTACAAATAAACTCCAGTTCATAGAACTCACCTACCGAGAAAAACAGTTTCCTACACTCTATGTATTATTTAACATTTTACATGTTCCTGAAATTTTAATACGATGCACGTGAACGTTTCTCTAGAATGGCTTTGGTTATATGTTAATTGTTTTATTGTTAAGTGCAAAGCTACACAAAGGACTAACTGTGCTTCACAAGTATTGAACACGACTTTTAGCGTTATAAGCCCTCAAATTTACCGCTAAGCCACCAGGGGGCTTACTGTTAAATATTGTACTGAATGATCATCCTGTTTTGTGCTTCGTAACTACATCATAATCTGTAAGAATAACACAGGCCTGCGATGAATTTATTATCTTGAACTTTTTACGTGTTCTACAGAAATTCCTGCACACTGAATCCGAAAATGATATCCATTTTTCTCTATCACATACAGATGCTTAATAAAAACGTCATAACGCAATACACACAAAAATACCACAACACGTAGTTTTGAGACTAAAAGACGTAGATTTCATACAAAAAATCAGGATTAATGAGGATGTATTTTCGTTTGAC
>NW_013666070.1:454055-455516 GCF_000517525.1 Limulus polyphemus | reverse complement strand
TGTGGTAAACGAAATAATAATTTGATCTAAGTAACAGTTTTTTTTCTTATCCATTTGTAAAAAAAAAAAAAAAAAAAAAAAAAAAAAATTAGGTAAAAAAAAAAAAAAAAAAAAAACAATTACGTCATAGAATAAATAAATAATACTTTCCAAATATTTGTAGCTGGATTATGGAAGATCCGTTATTAAAACCAAAACAACTTTAAAGAGGTGTAAGCTCGAAGGCTGAATCCATGTTGACTATAATGCAAGTTACAACACTTTAATGTTGATATCGTGGGCATTCAACGAGTGTATACTAACCTAAGTAGTTTTAGTTTGCTTCCACGTGTGATGTAATATTGATTATCATTTTAAACTCGTAAACTTGTACGGGTATAATTATTATTATTTTTACTATTGCTCCTCTTTATCATCCGTATAAGAATGAATTTCTATGGGATCCTCATGAAAATTTCATCACCTTATTACAATAAGCGCTTTTTTTTATTATTTTTGGATGCAGTTTCTATTTTCATTATTATCTCTTAAAAATCACAAAACAGTATAGTTAATTTCCTATTCATTTTTGACAAGAATATATAACTAGGTTCAATGAAGTAATCTAATATATGCGCTTCCGTTCAGTGGTTAAGCGATTAATTTGCGGGCTTACAACACAAAAAATAGGTTTCCATACCCGCGGTTTGCACAGCACAGATAACCCATTGTTTAGAATTGTTCTTAAAAACAAAGCAAACAGTTGTTGTCGTTTGTAGTAAAGCACAAAGCTTCACAATGGGCTATCTGTGTTCTGCCCACCACGGGTATCGAAACCCGGTTTCTAGCGCTGCAAGTCCGCAGACATACCGTTCTGCCACTAGGGGCTAATCTAACGGAATTCCACCTCGGTCATTTCAATTTTATGGAAAATCTATCTCAATTTCTCATGGATTCTCAAGTACCGTTTTATGAGTGCTATAATTCCAATAATATCAACTTTTAATTAGGGTTAAGTTTTTGCCTCCAGAATATAACATTTCTAGAGCGTTTTGTCGAGTTAATATGTAGATGATGTAGTAGACATTAAAGAAGTTAAGAAAACAGAGAATCATAATTAGTTTAGTACAGTAAACATAACGTAAGAGAAATATCTTCTTATACATTTGATAAAATCAGTCAACAATTATGTATATATATACGTGTACACGTGCATTTGTTTTTAAAATAAAATCAGTCAACAATTATGTATATATACGTGTACACGTGCATTTGTTTTTAAAATAAAATCAGTCAACAATTATGTATATATACGTGTACACGTGCATTTGTTTTTAAAATAAAATCAGTCAACAATTATGTATATATACGTGTACACGTGCATTTGTTTTAAATAAATCAGTCAACAATTATGTATATATATACGTGTACACGTGCATTTGTTTTAAAATAAAATCAGTCAACAATTATGTATATATACGT
>NW_013666070.1:452535-454023 GCF_000517525.1 Limulus polyphemus | reverse complement strand
TATACGTGTACACGTGCATTTGTTTTTAAAATAAAATCAGTCAACAATTATGTATATATACGTGTACACGTGCATTTGTTTTTAAAATAAAATCAGTCAACAATTATGTATATATACGTGTACACGTGCATTTGTTTTTCAGATATTTTCTTTTAAGTCTTAAAATCTCCCCGTTTCTTTCCCGACCTCTAAAATTGGAAGAGTACCAAAATCAGCGACCTTTCAAGTTCTCGAAAAACATTTGGAAAGAAAGGGACGTGAAACTCAACCGACGTAAAATTTCTGAGTCACTTTCAATTACACTGTAAATATATAATGGTGAGAATTATTTCTTTCAGACACTGTTGTGCTCGTATAAAATATCAGCAGGCAGCTGTTGTTTCTTGAATGATTCTCGGAATGCAAATTACACCCGGCAAGGCATGATTTCCTTTTTTTTTTAATGTAAGACTTCCTGTAGCCCCATTTTTTAAAAGCCACTAACAGTGACATAGTTATGTATTCATAACTTATATATCTTTTTTCTTTAACGTATATTTGATGCTGTGTGTATCAAATCATAACGATACTTTGTTGTGTTAGCTTTCAAAATACTAGCTTGTTTTTTATCACCGTGGGGATCCACATATTACATCACACTGAGTAATTTAATGTTTTTGCTTATTACAACGCAGAGTCTTGGTGTAACGAATTAACCAAATAAATTGGGTGAAATTATATTTTATTAAGAACATGTGAAAAATAAATCATGAACTCATAAGCAACTTGATGCATAAATAGCTTAGGAAAATGTGTTTAAGGCCGTAATAAGAATGTCGTTGGTAACTTTTCTGTCAAAAGTGGTTTCATGATATAGTACTCTAACAATATTTTTATGTATTATGAAATAAAATAAAAAAGATATTCAGGTCTACTGAAATATATACATTAACGAATCTCTCTATAAGCAAATTATATTAGGTTATTATGTTTATTTGTGATTTATTATAAATTTGAATCTTGTGAAAATATGCATATATCATTTATTGCTCACCCTGAAAATCTATAAACTGAAATTTAGACATAAGATTTAATAATCTTTGAACAGATTTTAACATATCACCTACAGTGAACGAAGACAAACATGGTGTAAAATAATTATTTCCTGAATTTATATATTTGTTCATTATATAGTTGTTTACGTTCTTCTCAATGCTATCACAATAAACAAAATAAATGGTAGGAGTATTACATTCGACTAATTGTAATCTGCTTCCTGTGGGGGTGTTACATTCGACTGATTGTAATCTGCTTCCTGTGGAGATGTTACATTCGACTGATTGTAATCTGCTTCCTGTGGAGATGTTACATTCGACTGATTGTAATCTGCTTCCTGTGGAGATGTTACATTCGACTGATTGTAATCTGCTTCCTGTGGAGATGTTACATTCGACTGATTGTAATCTGCTTCCTGTGGGGGTGTTATATTCGATTGATTGTAATCTGCTT
>NW_013666070.1:432003-451535 GCF_000517525.1 Limulus polyphemus | reverse complement strand
CTTCCTGTGGAGATGTTACATTCGACTGATTGTAATCTGCTTCCTGTGGGGGTGTTATATTCGATTGATTGTAATCTGCTTCCTGAGGGGGTGTTACATTCGATTGATTGTAATCTGCTTCCTGAGGGGCTTAGATTACAATCAATCGAATGTAACGCTTCCTTTGCGGGTGTTACATTCGATTGATTGTAATCTGCTTCCTTTGCGGGTGTTACATTCGACTGATTGTAATATGCTTCCTTTGGGGGTGTTACATTCGATTGATTGAAATCTGCTTCCTTTGGCGGTGTTACATTCAATTGATTGTAATCTGCTTCTTGTTGGGGTGTTACATTCAATTGATTGTAATCTGCTCCCTGGCGACTCAGGGGTAAGCTTTATGGATTATAACGCTAAAATTCAGATGTTCGATCGCCGTGATGGACACATTGTAATTAACCCATTACATAGGTTTTGCTTAAAACAAGCAAACGAACGAATTGGTATCATTCTGAAGTTTCCGTGTTATGCTTTAAAATAATTCGCCAAGCAGCCAGCACGAAATTCTCATCTCAATAGCCCTAGCTTAAAGAGGTCTCAAGAGCCCTAACTTAAAGAGCATGTTGTAGACTGCCGTATTTTTATATCTTATTCCAATATCCAGTACACGCGAACATTCTGTACAGACTAGAAGAAATCATAAAATCTTATGAAACATCAATTCACAAGTATTTAGTTAAATAGAATAATAATAATGTGAGGTTGTCTTATCACTTGCCCCTTTTATTGGATGTCGTCCCCCAGTGGCACAGTGGACTTACAGCGCTAGAAACCGGGTTTCGATACCCGTGGTGGGCAGAGCACAGATAGCCCATTGTGTAACTTTGTGCTTAATTACAAACAAACAAACTATTGGATGTTATGGAAACTTCATTGTATTTATTTCCCGACAAACATCACAAACTTCTTTTTACACACAGAAAATACATCTTTCTGATGTAAATTTTCACGCGTGATTTTCATTGTTATAAAAGTATAGCTTAACTATCAGCTATATATGATTCGCAGAATTCACTTTGTGTATACAATGTTTCAAATATTATATTTAAAAAAAATAAAGGTAATTAATAAAACGTAGTATCTGATTGTGTGAGCGTGTACTTATAACTATGAGGGCAAAAAACCTTTCAAAATATTTCAGAGAACTATCTAATGTTTGAGAGTCGACAGATATTACTAAATTATACTCTTCCTGTCAAACAGGTACAACGCCTTACCCTTAGCTCTAAACAATAACAACAAAAAGTAAAAGGTCTTCCACACATGGAAATTTACTGAAGAAACTTAATAGAGAAGAAAGCTCGGAACCTACATTTTTATAGATTTTGAATGCAAGGCGTTTTATACAAACACGGAAGTAATCGAACACAATGAAACATAAGATATAATACATTTGATACTACGTTTTATACAAAAATGGAAGTAATCGAACACAATGAAACATAAGATATAATACATTTTCAACTCAGTTACATCTGTAATTCAAATTAGTATGATGACGGAACAGTGAATAGTATCGGAATTATTTCTCCTCTTATATGTAGAGAGGTGGAAATTTCAAAATATTTGCTACCGGTGTTATAGACTACCAAACGTTTTAGACAATCTAATACACCAGAATCCTTAGAAACCTGAGTAAGAATTACGCGACGAAACCCCCCAAAAATAAGGGAAACTTGCTTGAGTGTTACCGCGCAAAAAATAATTCAGTTGTATTATTTATAACCTTTTTTCAAGCAAAAATTAAAGGATAAATTACCAAATATATTACACTTGATATAAGACTTAATGTTTACATTTTATTGACCCATTTCTATTTCATAATTCTCCTGTAGCCATCATAGCAACACCAAACAAAACAGTATACGTAGAAACAGCAATCCTTCTTAAGTAGCTCTGTATCAAATAAGCTGACTAGACGTAAAGAACAAAGTCAGAAAAACATTTATTTTCTCATGATGTGCAGAATAGCTGTACTTTCGCAAAAGTATATTATACGTTCACATTGTGTACTCGTAATCTTCGATACACGTGTGACATTGTAAGGAACAAAAACAACTAAAAAGATGTCCTTCATAGTATACTCTAAATAATAATAATACAACGACGACCATTTTCTTTTAGTTTATAAAATCGGTTTACAAGCTGAACTAATTTATTTTATTGAATTCTGGCCTCAGTTTTGCGAATGAATATACTTATTCTACTCAGAGACATTGGACTTTTCTGTAAACGAAGGTATTTTTCGCAATTTTGTGCCCTTTTTCAAGTTAGGGAAAAATTGAGCTACTGATATGCTTTTAGCCACTGTTTTTACTAAATACTATATTTCACTTATATCATAGTTGAATGAAAGTAAGTACACGTAATTTACTTGACCATTACATCTAGAATATCTAATATGTAACTATTCTGAAAAAAATAGTGAAAAAGGCTCAGTATCTATAAAAACTAATCGGTAGATGAAAAGAAGATAACCATTCACCAAAAAAGTTTACATTGGTTTACAAAAAATAGTCTTAGCAGTAGTCACATACCATAGTTTTTTGTTACAAGTTCACGACATTATTTCATCATTTTGGAAGAATATAATGAAAAAATTCGGTATAGTCCATTATTTTATCTAATATTGACAGATTGATGCCCAAGAGGTTTCAAACACAAGTTGGAACAATAATTTTATTCTTTCACTCTTAAACACATCTCTAAAACAATAGGGCCCGGCATGGCCAGGTGGTTAGGGCGCTCGACTCGCAATCTGCAGATCGCGGGTTCGAATCCCCGTCACACCAAACATGCTCGCCATTTTAGCCGTGGGGGCGTTATAATGTGACGGTCAATCCCACTATTCGTTGGTAAAAGAGTCGCCCAAGAGTTGGCGGTGGGTGGTGATGACTAGCTGCCTTCCCTCTAGTCTTACACTGCTAAATTAGGGACGGCTAGCGCAGATAGCCCTCGTGTAGCTTTGCGCAAAATTCAAACAAACAAACAAACTAAAACAATAAAAAGGTAATATGTACATTACGTGTTCAGCTATTTGTCTTGTGTATTAAACATAATCCTGGCAAACAAGGCTAAAGTAAATGGACTGTTTAACGTTTCGGTTTGTTTCAAAAACTGCTTTAGTTTTCAAGTCCACTTTCGAGCTTTAGACCAGCAAGTTACGTATCCAAAGTACTAAATATCATTATACGAGTTTCTAAGTTTAAAAATAGTTTACAACTGTTCTGTAGTGGTACAACAGAGGGTTTATAACACTGAATTTAAACTTCATAAAAGTTGTTTTGGTTTTAATAACGGATTTTCTATAATTGAGCTACGCAAATTTCGGAAATAATATTCTTATTTTTTTCTACACTCAAGGATTTTATACAAATCGGGAAGAAAAAAAAACACCTCTTGCTTAGAATAAATTATAATTTGTTTACCACAATGAACAGTTTTATTATTATGTTTGTTAACAAAAATATACAAACAAAGTGAAGAAAAGGGAAGAAAGAATATTGATGACAAACGAATATACATCCTCATTCATCCCGATTTTTTTTGTGAAATCTGCGTCTTTTAGTCTCAAAACTATGTGTTGTGGTCTTTCTTTTATGTATTGCGTTTAGACGGTTTTTTAAATGTAAGTGATGGAGAAAATTGAATATCATTTTCGGATTCAGCGTACAGAAATTACTATAGAACGCGTAAAAATGTCAAGACAATAAAACCATCGCAGGCCTGATATTCGCAGATATTCAAACACTCGTCAAAATTACAAAACTAGTCATTAAATAAAACTATAAACAAACAGATAAATTCTACTCAATCAGTACTTTTTTAACAATTATTCCCAAGTTCTGGGAGGTCCTTTCATTTGTGTTTAGTGTCGTCTATGGAATTATCTCATAGTTATGAAGTATTCTTTTGACATCAACAGTTTGTTAGTACGGGAAAAACATCATTTGAAATTTATTTGAATAAATAATCCTAAATTAGTATTAGATATGAAAATATAAGTATGTAAAATTGCACGACGCAATAAGGATTGTTTAAGTAAACTGTATTGCAGTTAACTGTATCCTGGAATAAGACTGTATGTGAGATTTAACAAGGCGATAAAGGCATACACACACACTTGAAATATCAGATTATCAAGAATGTCATAATATGATCTGATAAAAGCACATGACTAAATACAACAGTTGATAATCATGACTATTCAATATAAGTAAAGGTATCTTAGCATCCCGAGACATTTGGTTAGAGTAGGACTGTTTTATTTTTGTTCTTTTTTCAGTTAAGATTGCTTCTATATTTTTCGTTCGATGGTGTTTACTTCTTTGTATAAAATTACAGTGTTTTAATAAATATGCTATGTTTTTTTAGTTCCAATGGTGGTAAACATTGGATAGTTTTTATTATGTTCTGTGAATATGGTTTCCGATTTTTTTTCGGTTTCTCTGATGTATAATTCTGGACGATTATTACAAGTTAGTTTATAATTCACGTTCATATTGTGTGATTCTAAGTAATTTGTATTCAGTAATAATTTTAGTTTAGGGCCAGATTTTTGAGTGAATTTAATGTCAATGAAATTTTTATTGGTGATTTATATGATACGATCCAGTAGACCTTATTTAATACATTGTGTGTTTTACTTAATACCGTCTAGCAGATTGGTGTTTTTTCCTATATAATCCGGCAGATTGATGATTTATTTAATACAGATTAAGCTCTATTTAATTAAAGTTGGAAATAATTTGTTTGTTTGTAGCTTAGCGAAAAGCTATATAATGGGCTCTTTGTGCTCTGCCCACCACGGGTAATGAAACCCGATTTCAAGAATTGTAAAGGGAGCTAATAATATTGATGCATCATATTTTTTCATATTTAATGATGAGAATGGAAAGACTAGGGTGACACAAGTATAAATTGAGGCAAGGTAGGAGTCATCTTTAGCTAAAACAGGGTGGTCGATATTTGGACTGGGTTGCCTTCAGATGTGGTAAACCCAGTTAATTTAAGGGAAGGCTTATAAAATATTTAAAATATAAGGGCTAGATTTGAATTAATTATTATAAAGTCTAGTATAGTGGATGGGACTGTCTAGATGGACCAACACGTCCCTTGTTTTCCTTAAAGTGTATATATAGATATTTAATGCCATTTAGGAGATTTATTTGATACAATCTAGCATATTAGTGATTTATTTAATACAATTGAGTAGATTGGTGATATTTAATATAATCTAACATATTAATGGTTTATTTAATACAGTCAAGTAGATTGATGATATTTAATATAATCTAGCAGATTAATGGCTTATTTAATACAGCCCAGTAGATTGATGATATTTAATATAATCTAGCAGATTAATGGCTTATTTAATACAGCCCAGTAGATTGATGATATTTAATATAATCTAGCAGATTAATGGTTTATTTAATACAGTCCAGTAGATTGATGATATTTAATATAATCTAGCAGATTAATGGTTTATTTAATACAGTCCAGTAGATTGATGATACTTAATATAATCTAGCAGATTAATGGTTTATTTAATACAATTCAGTAGATTGCTGGTTTATATAACACAATCTAGCAGATTGGTGATTAATTTACTATCATTGGATATTTGTTGTTTTTCAGAGTGAAGAAAGAGTCAGGTGTATATATTAAAGCAACTAAATTGTACATCTGACAACTAGCAAGCAATTAATTTTGCTGAAAAATGTTCGAATGAGCTATTGATTTTAAACTATAACACAATAATTTGTATTAAGTATGATGCAGGGATGGTAATGCCAAAAGTATAAATACAAAGTAGAAATAAATACATAAAATCATACACAAATCGCTTCAAATCTGTCCAAGAATAACTTTTATCTAAAACTAAATGTTGAATTCTTGTCAGTTGCATGAATTCAGGTTTGAATAAAATAATCTAAACGGAATAGTGATATACAGTCTTACAGTGGCTAATAACCATATGCTTGTAAATATGACTCGGTACTTATTGAAAAATTAGAGAAACGTATAATACATTAATAATATATATTAACATTGAATAATAAAATTAAAACATCTGTTCACTTATCAACCTACTTCAGTGAAATTGTTAAAAAAAGAGGAAACAAATACTAAAAAAATAAAAAATAAATCTGATGTAGATGTTGCTATGCCAAAAAGTACAGAAACAAGGTAGGGATGAATTCACGAAAACATAGAAAAAAATCCATACATAATTAACAATACATTTTATAACAGTATACTTTTATTCAAATTCTCAGTAGAGCCAAGTCTGGCAGCTGTATGTATATACGGGGTATTATACTTCATGGCCTGGGATCTGTATGATGTCCATCCTATTAAGCAACATGACCATAGCATGTGGTGAAATCGATTATATGCCCATGCAATGAGTTTGGATGAAGTTGAAAGATGAAGGTCATGTAATTATCCCTTTAACATCGGTCCAATTCTCTGGGGTACTTGTTTAATTCTGGCCCCCCAATGTAATCCTTTTGGTAATTAAAAAACTGGTGTTTTTATATTCAAACACCACTGACATGTACACAGGTCTGTCAGTTGCATAAATACTTGATCTCTTTGATACCTTGAATATTAATTTAGATTATTTATTATTTTTTTTACTGAAATTGTTTTGGTAGATATCATACTTTTGAAATAAAAAGTCACAAACAGTCGTTATATAAGAACAACTTGTACTGCTATCTAGCGACCAGAAATAGAACTGTTATTTATGAAACGTGGAAATAATATATGTTTATAAACTGAACTCACTGCTAAGTAGTAGTTTTCCTTTTTGCTCTTTCCCCACAAAAGTAGCGTGATAGAAGAACAGAATAATATTACTGTCATAAAAGCTGTGAAACACTCGATAACGGCAATTATATGCTCAAAGAAGGCTATAACTGAACTATAGCAGTTATATGTAAGCATCATAGAATAATAGATTGAATGTGGCGTCCATTTTTTCTCAGATCATCCCTACATACTAAGCATTGCCGTGCTTAGTGATAGCCTGTTGTCAAGTGCTCTTAAGACGCATTTCTGTTGTACTAAAGCCATTGTGAAAATTTCACTCATTTTTTGGCTAATGTTGGAGTAAAAAAAAGGAAATATGAACACTTTAGTTCTTTACCTAGTTCCCAGTTCTCCATGTTAGCAATACTTTTCAATGATACTGGGAGTCTCACGAACTGTTATAATATTACTGTCATAAAAGCTGTGAAACACTCCATAATGGCGATTACGTGCTCAAAGAAGGCTATAACTCAACTTTAGCAGTTATTTGTAAGCATCGTAGAGTAATAGATTGAATGTGACAGCCATTTTTTTCTCGGATCATTCATACATACTAAGCACTGCTGTGCTTAGTGATAAGAATGTATTTGAATCTGCTAAAAATAAAAGAAACAGTAATGAAACTATGTGTGCATCCAAGTTCATGAATCATCAATTGATCCTGTTACCTCGCTTATTTTTTAGTATTCGCAAAGACATGTTGTGCCTTATCATTTTGAAATTTCTGAGAGTAAATTCGGTGATTCCATGTAAAGTAAAATTTCGAGGAAAACATATGCTACATTATTCTTACACTTGAGGATAGGTACTAGATTGCTTTCATACTTAAAAAAGCAAGTGACTGGGTTACTGTGTAGTTAAAAGTCTCTTAAGAATAAAACTCCGTAATGATAATATTTGTAATTCAGAGTTAATTTATAATATACATCGTAGTTTTCAACTCACAAAAGGTGCCATCTTCTAAGAGTTTTGCAAGAACACACAATTGTCACAATGGCAACTCATATTATACGGTGTATTATTGAAGAAACCAAATCAAGTTTTTCGACAGATTTTAAGTAAAGATGTAATTTAGTTAAATTGCCACGTCGGGTGTTTCGTTTGATGTTACTGGGAATACTTAACTGTAAAGATACTTCATGAGTACTTATACAGTGGTCAGATTTGGAAGATATTCAGCTTATGTTCTAATTATCTATTCCTAAAACTTACGTCTTTTACTGGTAGACACAATACCTACATTTAATCAAAACAAAAAAATGTTATTTCCACAGAGACGTGCTAGGAAAGAGACGTCTACATCAAGATTTGTTTGTTTCGCGTCGTGTTCAAATAGATGATAGTTTTTGGAATTACTTGTAGGAGTTTTGTTTCGTACCAAAATGATTATACTTTATTAAAACAACTTAATGTTTAAACACTTGTGTACGATAAAGATTCTGTAACAAAACAAACGAACTAATTAATGGTTGACGTATACTTTGTTGGTGGCACCAAATTGTTTAAGTACTTAATTAAAAACAATAAAGTCGTGACAATATCGAACTTTTCCAATTAATCTGTAGTGTTCGTTTGTTTGTTTTGAATTTCGCACAAAACTACACGAGGGCTATCTGCGCTAACCGTCCCTAATTTAGCAGTGTAAGACTAGAGGGAAGACAGCTAGTCATCACCACCCATTAGGTTCATTATACTTCTAATTTAGTATATAATAGCTGCAAATAACTTACGTGCAAACAATTAGGTTCATTATACTTCTAATTTAGTATATGATAGCTGCAAATAAGTTACTTGCAAACAATTAGGTTCATTATACTTCTAATTTAGTATATAATAGCTGCAAATACGTTACTTGCAAACAATAAAAATAAAAATAATTGTTTTTAGTGCTTTTATTGCACTATTGTTAGAAAATGTAAATAAATTGGGACTATAAGTTTGTAAGCGACGAAAAATCTTATATCCTAAAGTTTGTGAAAAAAGAAATTACATTTTTTTTAAAGATTAGATATAAATGCGACAAGAACAAGGGGAATCGGGACAATTTTAAATATAATTAAAATTAAAAAACAGTATCTTAATCATTTTGTAAAGGGAAAAATCAGGCCTTTTTATTTTATTTTATCTATAATCTGCACGAGAAATATTTAGGATAAGTTGTGCCAAGACGTTTGATTATTTATTTGATATTATCTGATAATGGCCTCGCTCATCAGCGTTATTTTTCAAACAAAAAAAAGTCAGTAAAGACCTGAGAAATTAAAAAAAATCACCAGGTACACACACATAAAATAAGATTGATGGATACACCGCTGTATTTAATAACATACATGAAATAAAGAATGACGTTGAATAAAATACATAAAAATACTTCAAATGCATCAAGAAAATACTGTCAGTGTCAGAACCACTATGATTATTTTATTTTATTTTCTAACAAAATAAGCTGACAGGATATTCATCACGATGATAATCTAATAGCATTGATTTAAAAGCTAACCTTGTCAACCTCAAAAAAGAACTGGACCTTACTCTACTACAGAAGTATGACTTTCCTGTACATTTCACCTCAGGTAATGTTGTCCGGGCAATAAACGACTGAATGATTCAGTAGACCATTATGAAACGAAATTATTATTATTTATAATGTTAGTTACGAGGCGCTGCACGTTGCAACTAACTGGCTGTCGGCCAACTGGTTCTTTCTATTTGTGGCGTTTTCAAGGTTCACGAACAGGAAAAACTTAGGAAAGAAAACTCATAGAAATATATTAAAATGTTACCTATTTACATGTATTTAGCATTGCAAATTTATGATAAACGATACCCACATGCTATTAGCTGATCTTTTGATGTCCACAGAGATAAGTTTAGAATCGTTTGTTTGTTTGAAGTTAAGCACAAAGCAACACAATGGGCTATTTGTGCTCTGCCCACCACGGGTATCGAAACCCGGTTTCTAGCGTTGTACGTCCGCAAACATAGCGCTGTACCACTGGGGGTCTCGCTGAACGAGCAAATTAAATTAGTTTGTCATTTTCATTAAAATATTTTATTCCTTTTTTGAAGTAATTAGTTTATGTTATTGCAGATAGTTTCATGTATTGGTATGTAAGAAATAACAGAAGTATGTTGTATCATTTGTTTCATGTCCTACACCACATTCTAAAATGTATTTAACCTTTTGTAGGGAGAGCCCAAAAGCACCTTTATCGAAATCTTTATCCGCGTACATGGAGTAAATAACTTAGCTTAGAAATAGATCATTCATTGAATTTTGTTTAGAAACGTGCGAAATTGGCACGAAATCAATCAAACAATATACTACGTTAGAATATACTACGTTATGTACAAGTCGTTTTCTGAATTCACTTCTTGCTTCTTTCGGGTCCTACTCTATGGAACGACGGTAAGTTTACGGAGTTACAACCCTAAAATCCGAGGTTCGATAATTCGCGATGGACACAGCAGAGAGAGCGCACATTGTGGCTTTGCTATAAAACAAACAAGATTTCATTCAGTCGTATTATGTTTTCTATTCGCTAATGTGTATCGTTAATTGTGGAGCATTGGTTGTGGAATTTGTTTGTATTCTGAAGGGCAAAAACAGGTGTAAACCTTGTGCAATATATAAATATCTTAGTTCAACGCCCTTGACTGGGACGTCCTCTGAAAAATGGCAGAGCTCCTGCCATCTAGTTTCAACGAAGAAAACTTCATTATTATTACAGCTTTTTCCAGTTTCCTGCATTCATGTGTATTTAGAACTTGTATTTAGTTATCTAAATCTCTCATCTTTATATTAAAGAGCGTTCAATTAATAAGAATAATTTTGAAAAGCGAATTTTCGGGCTATGAACTTTAAAAAATGTGGAGGTTGATCTATGATAAATAGCACAAAAATCCTAACTATCACACAACTTATTTATAACATACATATTCATTATTATGTCACCAAAAGTTTCATATAAGCTTTAAGAACTCAATATATGTATATATTTAAAACATGCTGTATACTGTGCGATGGTCAGGGTGACTTTGTAGGAAGAGGTAGCAGTGAAAGAGGTGGCGGTATGGGTGCTTTCTTTTACCCGGTTTTAACACCTAGCTTTTGATGTTGTTCCATGGTGTTTCATGTGATTAATTAATTGACGGTCATTTACCGCAGAAGTGTCTTAAGGGAAGAAATTGAAAGGTCACGGGTCAAAGTAGAAAGTGGGTATAACTCAAGAAATGGCTCTTCATATCAGCCTTATAGTGATTGTTGGAGTAGAAACTTCAGCTGAGTTTATGTAGTATTGAAAAGGTGGAGTCCATTTTATTTTTCATTGCATTCCTCCATAGAGAGTACTAGTGCACTCTCTCAGATATATAAGATGTTTGTGTGCCCTCCCTCCACACCGTGTGTATGTTGTTTTATAGAAAAGTTAATAAAGTTTTTCGTTTAAAGACGTGGCGCCATCTATGAGTGTAGTTATCATTAACTTACGTCAAAGATAAATGCTCAATAACAGTAATAATGGGGGGGGGGGGTGGTGAACTTCCACTAATTTGCCCCTTGTTCCAAATTATCCTCCCACAATGTTTGGTTGAGATTGGCCTAGCGACCTAGAAGTAGTTAGGTAACGGACAGACACACAGATTTTTGTAGTATATATATATATATATATAATGATTGTGCATACTTTTATAAAGGCTGTTTGTATTAATACACTAAAACACTTCAATTCTTTGCCTTTTTGTCTTTATAATTCGTGACTTTTTATGAAATAATATTCAAACGGATTTATGACTTAAGGATGTAATTTTACAGATAATTTATAACAAAACTTTTAGATACATTTTTTCAACTAAAAATCAACAACTGTGTGTAAACATGAATACATATTTTTCATACATTAGAACCCTCTTATAAACTGAATACATTAAGATGTATTCAGAAGTATATTAGTAAAATATACTTCTTTCTATTCCTTTATCATATTTTTTAAATACATATAAATTAAGGACAACAAATGACACGTTGATCAACGTAGATCGTCCATCTACTAATCTATACTTTAAAATGAAGGTTAAAACACTAAACGACAAGCCTTATCATATAAGTAATTATCAAGCCTTCTCTTAAACTTCCTTAAATTAACTGCATCTACCACATTTGAAGGCACTCCATTCCAAAGGCTAACCACCCTGTTAGAAAAATAAATAAAGCTGTCTTAGCTGAAGGTGGATCCTACCCTCCCAAAATTTATATATTTTGTCCCCTAATCCTACCATTTTCACAAATAAATATTAAAAAAAATATGATGCATCAGCACTGTCGCTTAAAAATCTTAAAACCTCAATCACTTCTCTAGTTCTTCTGTTTTCAAGAGAAAACTTGAGTGATCTTAATCAGTTTTTGTATGACAACTTTTCCATTCCGGGTACTATTTCTAACAGTTCAATCCATTCCGGGTACCATTTCCCAGTTCAATGTCCTTTCTAAGATAAGGGGCCCAAGAATGAACGCTGAACACCATATCCTAAATGTGACCTAACCAATGACCTATACAATAAAATTATAACCTTTTTAGACTTGTATTCAGTATTTCTGTAGATACAACCTAACTTCTTATTTGTGCTGCCACAAACAATAGCGGATTGCTTGGATGACTTAAGCGACTGATAGCAAGATAATCTCTTCCATAACACTGTTAAGGTTATTCCCATCAAAATTATACTCATGACTTAATTTACTATATGCTGTATGTAAAACCTTGCACTAATTATAATTAAAAGCCATCTGCAATTTCTTCGCTTAACTCATCAAATAATCCAAGTCATTTTGTAAGGCAGTAGCGTCCTCCTAACAGCCAGCAACACCTAAAAACCTTAATATCATCAGCAAGTTTAAATTATTTATTGATCATTCCTTCACCTACGTCATTGATCTAAATAATAAAGAGCAAAGATCCTAACACTGAGTTCTGAGGCACCCCAATGGAGACATTAATCCAGTTTGACTGATCGCCATTTATAACAACCCTCTATTTTCCCCCAGTCACCCGCCAGGTAGTTAGGGCTCTCGACTCGCAAATTGCGGGTCACGGGTTCGAATCCCTGTCCCATCAAACATGCTCGTCCTTTCAGCCGTGGGGGCGTTATAATGTGACGATCAACCCCACTATTCGTTGGTAAAATAGTAGCCCAAGAGTTGGCGGTGGGTGGTGATGACTAGCTGCCTTCCCTCTAGTCTTTCACTGCTAAATTAGGAACGACTAGCGCAGGTGCCCCCCTTGTAGATTTGTGCGAACTTTAAAATAAACCAAACCAATCTCACAGTCAGCCAGTTTTCTATCTAATGAGCTAATCTATCCCCCACACCTACTATTATAATATTTTCACAAGTCTTTTATGTGGCACTTTCTAAAATGCTCTTCACCCGTACTTTCATCTACATAAGCAATAACCTATTCAACATAGCCAAAATATTAGTAAGGCAAGATCTTACTCTAGCGTAATAGTGCTGACTATCCGACAAAATCTCATATTGGCCTATGTAAGGGACTGTGACACTTTGTTTTACAACTAAATACGGTAGTAGTATTTGAATCCTAATAGCACCGTGAATTTTAGCGGTTTCTGTATAAATGGTAAAGTGCAGATTTAGTAACTTATAAAATACCTAGTGTGCAGTATTTGTACAGGGGACTTAATTTGTGCATGTTGTGAAAATTCAATGTACATTTATTTTTATGTTTACCTTACACGCGGGGGGTGACATTACTGCATGCCAAAAAAATAATAGCTTCGTATGCCACTCTTGGCTCGTTTACCATAAGTTCCTTACCCCCTAGCCTATCTTAAGAATGTCTCTCTAGCTTTTTATACAACCTTTATCTATTTTCATTATTTCAGAACCCCGATTCTTTTTATGGCTGATGCTTCACAGTGAGAAGAATGTGAGATATATATATGTATAAAAAAACATGACTTCAACTGCCTTCTTATAATCACCATAATTACCTTTCTCTCTGGAAACTTTTTGGGTTACAAGCCTGTGAGTTGTCTGAAATCATTTAACTAAAAATCTAGCACAAATGTCTACAGGAAGATTTTGTTTATAAAACACCAAAGCATACCTTTCGATGTAGCGTCTAAATTATCAAACAGGTTTTCTGAAGATATTGCAAATATTATAATCTGTTGCAACAGATATTTTTATTCTGTTAAATTATCGTGTTGATGTAATAGCTGTCAGTTTTATGATCAGCGGAAAGTGGATAGTTTTAGTTGTCAAAACTATCCAAAATATTAGAGTAATTACTTTCATAAATGACTCGACATGGCCTAGTGGTTAGGGTGTTCGACTCACAATTTCGCTGTTTCGAAGAAAAAAAGTAGCCCAAGAGTTGGCGGTGGGTGTTGTTGACTAGCTGCCTTCCCTCTAGTATATCACCGTTAAATTATGGCCAAAATATATTGGAGTAATTCCTAACAACTTAGTCGACTTTGTTTTGAAAAGTGGTAATAAAAGCAAAACTAGTTTTCTGCTAATTATAAAACCGGTAGCTATTACATCAACACTGGCATTTTGGTAGGATAAAATTATCTGTTACAACAAAGAGGTCACATTATAACGCCCCAAAGGTTGAAAGGGGCGAATATCAGAAATTGAGAGATTTCAATGACGGAATTCTAAATTGTTTGTTTGTTTTGAATTTCGCGCAAAGCTACACGAGAGTTATCTGCGCTAGCCGTCCCTAATTTAGCAGTGTAAGACTAGAGGGAAGGCAGCTAGTCATCACCACCTACCGCCAACTTGGGCTATTCTTTTACCAACGAATAGTGGGATTGACCGTCACATTATAACGCCCCCCACGGCTGAAAGGACGAGCATGTTTGGTGTGACGGGGATTCGAACCCGCGACCCACAGATTGCGAGCCGAGTGCCCTAACCATCTGGCCATGCCGGGCCTAAAAAACTGGGCCCATGCTGGGCCGGAATTCTAAATTACTTCGATCATCTTTGACAGTTACGTAACTTTATTCTTGAATTAAATTTTTAGGTTTCAAATATTATTAAAATGAATTTTAAAAACTGGTTGCACGGTAACAGTTTTTTGTAACTCACGCCTTCCCCCCAGTTCCTCATCGGTAGGTCTGGAAGTACACCAGGTTTTGATACTCGTAGTGGGCAGAACACAGATAGCCCACTGTATTGCTTTGTGCTTAACAACAAACAAAACGATCTTTATTTTTCTATGACATACAGAATTCTGGGCCATTTTAGAAGGCAACATTTTTATATTTTTAAGCCAACTTAAGTACATGAATAATAAATTCGGTGTATTAATGCCTTCTTAATTAATGAGTATTGATATATTATTTCGAGGATACAATTTATGTTGATTTAATTATAACACATGCATATCAAGCTATTTCTGCTATTTTTAAAGGAAAATATTGTAAAGTACTATACATACAGCATAACTGCTATTCTTAAAAAAAGTGAAAAAAAATTAATTACTACGTTTATAGTTTCAGTATAAAACATAAACACCGGCTTTTTACTGAATTCCTGTTTTTATTCAGCAGCAATGAAGCTGCACATGTCTAGCGTTACATTACTTGCTTTATTGAAGCGTCAAACTCTGCGTTAGCGGAAAGTCTGGATCTAGCCTTATCTTTAAACATAGTCATAAATAATTTTCACTTAACTTTGAATAATGAAGGTTTCAACTTAATGAAATAGTCACCATAAAAATCGCGTTCAACGTTCTTGAGAAACATTATATCTCAGTAATGGCTGTAGTAAAAGACTGCGTTTTGCTACTAGCATGTTGAATATGACTTTCAACGTTTTTTATTTTTCATGGCTTGATGCTTATTATATCTATTAATCACCATTGGTTTGGAAGTACAGCTTTTATTGCTTTTGATATATATATTTAATAAAAAGTTGTAAAGATGAAATATGTAAGAATGGCGTATTTGAGATCGATTTCGTACTTATTTCGTTGAAAACAGTTTGTTTATTTGTAATTAAGGACAAAGCTACACGATGGGTTATCTGTGCTCTGCCCACCACGGGTATCCAAACCTAATTTCCAGCGTTGTAACTCTGCAGACATGCCGTTGTGCCACTGTGGAGTGTCTAATGCGGACTCTTTAGACATTACTAATAGTTCTAAATTTAGTTAAGGATAGTTACAAATGAAAAAATAGAAACAATTGCAATAAAAGTAGGGTTTAATAATTAATAGGGGCATAAACTTATACGAACTTAATATTTTTTGACATTGTTGACTGGAATACTTTTATAATGTTTTTTGTATTTTTCCTTCCACTGTTTTTCACTGTTTGAAAACCGTTGCAAAATGGACATAATTACTAATTATGTTATTATTATAACAATAAATGGAATATTGTGTGTTGATGGATCCCAGATTTGTTGTCAATAAATTCGAACACATAGTGTATTTCTGCCGTTGTCATGATTAGTAACCTATACGATCACCCAAGTCTGATAATCAATTGCCAAAGTTTTTTCATATTTTTCATAAATAGTCATATCAGGGTACTATATTTATTTTCATATTAGTTTAATGCCGTCATAAGCCTTCAGACTTACCGCTGAGCCACCGAAAATAAATAACTAAATGAAAGAAATGCCTGGCTTCGGTGATATTACGATCACCCAAGTCTGATAATCAATTACCAAAGTTTTTTCATATTTTTGCCATATCAGGGTACCATATTTATTTTCATATTAGTTTAATGCCTTCAGACTTACCGCTGAGCCACCGAAAATAAATAACTAAATGAAAGAAATGCCTGGCTTCGGTGATATTGAAGTCGCTGAAAAATTTAATAAAATATTATCTACATCCCAGTGAGAAAATATACCATTATTTTCTATGTTTCTTATAAATTGTGCATTTTTTATTTGTTTTAATGAAATATTTAATGCTATTAGGAAATCTAATTCAATTTAGAGGACTTTTCACTGTGAAAAAATTGATATTATTATTTAATAATTTCATATCATTTCTCCTTTAACATATTTCTTTATCACTAAAACCAACAGCAGGCTTTGCCCTTGTTTCTGTGTGCATTACAGGCTAGGCACAAGTTAATAGAGTTGCCGGCAAGTCCCAAAACAAATTACGTTTTGGTAATACCTTTAATGTGTTATGCAAAGGCGTGTTCATTATTAAACAAGGTGTATTTTTTTCCCCCTACGGAATACCTACCATAAAGTGTTTCGTGTAAGCCAGTGCATATTTCAGTGTTATATCAATAATAAATAAACGAGATTCTACCCACGTAATCACAGACGATTGTAATAAACATACTTGACCCTATGTTTCATATTTTGTCGTAAATGTGTCAGATATTTTGAAATTAGAGCGTAGCTATAATAAAACTAAAATATATAAGTACAGTGTTCCATGTTTGTATACTTCCTTGTTTTTAAGCCTACAACTATGCTTGTTTGTTTGTTTGTTTAAAGTTAAGCACAAAGCTACACAATGGACTATCTGTGCATTGCCCACCACGGGTATCGAAACCCGGTTTCTAGCGTTGTAAGTCCGCAGACATACCGCTGTGCCACTGGGGGGCTACAGCTATGCAATGAACTACCTGCACTGTATCCACCGCGGGTTAAGAACAACGTTTTGTACTGTTATAAGCTCTCGAGTTTAACATTGAGCCACAGCAGGCAACAAAATTCCAAATAGGGTTATGTAATGCAAGGCCATTAAGCATATTCACTCATAACGCTTTGTTTCCTTGGTGTGAAATTTTTGTGTGTTTGTTTCTGTCATTTTTATAACACACCCACGACAGGAAATTGTGGAGCGTGATTTTACATTGCAGTGACGAGTTGCAAATCATGGATCCCTGTGTGCAGTCTGCCACGCTAACCACTAGACAACGCAGGGCCCAATAGTGTGAAATGATTAAGTACCTTCCACATGAACGATATAATTGCGTATAAACTTTCTTATTGGGTTTCTTACTGTTAATATCATTATTATTTTATTTCTTTATTTTACAAAGGGTACAAATAAAATGTATATATTATGTTTTCATAAATATTTTGGCCAATAGACATTGGCATCTAATGGAAATCTATCGTCAATTATGTATCAGATCCATATATTGTACCTGCCGATGAGTTTGTTTACTGAAATATCTAGGCTTGGTGTGCGTGAGACATTTTTTTAAATGTTGAACTAACATCACAGTAAGTTGTCTAAAGAAAAATTATAAGCCTCCCAGTGGCACAGCGGTATGTCTGCGGATTTACAACGCTAGAAACTAGGTTTCGATACACGTGGTGAGCATTATGTAGCTTTGTGCTTAACTACAAACAAGAATCAGTGAAAAAAATAAATGTTACATATATCAAAAATGAGAGAACGTCAATAAACTGTTAACACATAATATCTACCAGCGTATTTAAAGAATAACGAATTCTGTGAAGCACTCCTACATTTACATTTCTTGTTTGTAGTTTAAGACAAAAGCCACAGAATGGGCTATCTGTCCTATGCCCACCACGTGTATCGAAATCCGGTTTCTAGCGTTGTAACTCCACAGACATTCCGCTGTGCTACTTGAGAGCTTTACGTTTCTTTCATTATGTCGGAAATCTTTCATATTGTACGTTTGCATTTATACTGACGCCTTAGACTGTGCTGTTCTGTCGCAATTATGTTCAGACATTTCAGTGATTAAGAAACAATATATATATCCTTTTCACTCAGAAACTAATTGTCAGCCTTTTTCCAAGTGTATTTGAGATTAATATAGAAGCATAATCTTATTGTACTCACACCTATATACACACACAGACATACATATATGTCTACATTCATGTCTACTTTATGATCAAACTTCAACGTTACTCGTTAAGAAAGTCTTGTCCAATAGCCTTTATCTGACCATAATATCACACAAACGCTCATAATGACACAAGTAGTATTACAGTTTTGTTTGGTGTTTTACATGTGTTTGTATCTTGAAAAATTATATAATACAGACAGATGTTACTCAGAGTAAAGAGGTTTTTTTCTCTCTTTTAATATTACGTTAGTCGAAAAGAAAAGTGTCATAAGATGTAAACGATAAAAACTGTCTTTCTCTATTAACAGCTGATCACATTTCGACTCCAAATGAAGAAATGGCTGCCACAAAGATACAAGCAACGTTTCGGGGATACAAAGCAAGGAAAGAAGTTGAAAAGATGAAAAAAGGAACCTCATCGCAAGTAAGATAATGTTGTAATTATATGCTTCTTAGTATAGTTATTTTAATTTAGGCAACTTAAATATACAAAATATGAGAAAAAACAAAAGAGCTGTAAAAGGCCTGATACGTCATAGCTCTAAAAACGAAGCCTAAGGAATAAATTTGTTTGTAATCAAGCACAAAGCTACAGAATGGGCTATCTGTGCTCTGCCCAACACGGGTATCGAAATCCGGATTCTAGCGTTGTAAGTCTGCAGACATAAATAGGAAATGTTTTTGGATTTATTGATATTGCCCTTGCTTCCAGAAGAAATTACAATTTAATCACACAGTTTCAAATATTATATTTATAAAGAAGATACCCTGTAGTAAGTATTTATTTTTTATGCTCTCTGATCCACTTCATTTATTGATTGAGAATAGTAATTTATTTG
>NW_013666070.1:431279-431982 GCF_000517525.1 Limulus polyphemus | reverse complement strand
AACGTTTCGGGGATACAAAGCAAGGAAAGAAGTTGAAAAGATGAAAAAAGGAACCTCATCGCAAGTAAGATAATGTTGTAATTACATGCTTCTTAGTATAGTTATTTTAATCTAGGCAACTTAAATATACAAAATATGAGAAGAAGAAAAAAGAGCCTCATCGCAAGTAAGATAATGTTGTAATTATATGCTTCTTAGTATAGTTATTTTAATTTAGGCAACTTAAATATACAAAATATGAGAAGAAGAAAAAAAGAGCCTCATCGCAAGTAAGATAATGTTGTAATTATATGCTTCTTAGTATAGTTATTTTAATTTAGGCAACTTAAATATACGAAATATGAGAAGAAAAAAAAAGAGCCTTAAAAGGCCTAAGGAATAAATTTGTTTGTAATGAAGCACAAAGCTACAGAATGGGCTATCTGTGCTCTGCCCAACACGGGTATCGAAATCCGGATTCTAGCGTTGTAAGTCTGCAGACGTACCGCTGTGCCACTGGGGGGGTGGAAGCAAGCAATAAATAGGAAATGTTTTTGAATTTATTGATATTGCCCTTGCTTCGAGAAGAAATTACAATTTAATCACACCTACACTTTGCAGTTTCAAATATTATATTTATAAAGAAGATACCCTGTAGTAAGTATTTATTTTTTTATGCTCTCTGATCCACTTCATTTATTGATTGAGAATAGTAAATTATTTG
>NW_013666070.1:395117-430318 GCF_000517525.1 Limulus polyphemus | reverse complement strand
TTGCACGAAATTCAAAAAACAAAACAAACAAACATATTTCTTTTTCAAACACACATACTCCCTTATATCGGATTACAATATCTCATAATCATAGACAACCTTGTAACTTCTAGATCCAGTTGAAGTTAGAAAGGCAGACGTTCCCTCAAATAATTTTCCAACAACTTAGACTGCTGTAATTCCCTATTCCCGTAGGGACTGTCCAAAAGCCTGCTACTTTCTTACCTCTCTCAACTCCAACCAATATTCTTTACACCTAAGTTCTCAACACATCTCTCATTTTTTTACAGAACAATGTTGATTGTACTCAATCTCGACTGTGTTTCCTTCTGATCCCAACGTTATCCCAGGCTCTGATATTCCGACGTATCATTACACTCTAAGTTAAATTGTTTTACCATTCACACTCTTCTATAGAACACTGATAATTTCACCGTCTGGATATTTTATAAACTCTACAGTCTTATATATATATATATTATTGCAACATTTTGAAAAGTTCGCAGACTTTTGTATACATACATATATATATATAAACATACACAATTAATGAGGAAATACCCTACGTCTCCTCCGTTCCACCTTTACTGTTCAGAGACAGAACCAGTGAGTTCAAACGTTCTTGCCGCCCCAGTCACTTGCATAATTCACACATATCATTTTAACCCTAGGTGGATAGATCTTAAATACAATATAGATAACGTACTTTGAAATTAGACTCCTGCAGTAACAGACTCCACTGTAGAAATTGTATGTTTTCATTCTTTACGTTGTGCAACCAGATTAAATGGTTAAGGTCTGTTTCCACAACACGATTGCCAGGCACTCTTTTTGATTGGTTGCTAAAGCTTTCTCACGTGCTAGTAATTTTCCGTTTAAATACACCACTGGTTGTTCTACACCATTTTCACCTATTTGATTCAACACTACAACTATGTGTGAATCGGACACATCACTTTACAAATTGGTGACTAACGTTTCCTTAGAGCTATGTAAAATTGGTTTTTACACAGCACCTCTTTTAATTTTATAAAAGCTCTCAAGTAACAAATTCTGGTCCTGATTTAGAGGTTAATGTTGTGAGTGTGGCTGATATTTCAACAAACCCGGGGAATAAACTTCCTGTAATACTGTATCATCCTATGAAAAGATCTAACTTCTTTCTTTGTTTTAGGTTTTTCAAAATCTCTAATAGCGTTTGTCTCTGAGACAAACATTTATTTACCCACTCTGTGGCTTAGATACTCTATGCAGCCTATCCAAATCTCGCATTTATCAGCTGTTAAGCCTGCTTTACTTAACCTGTCTAATACTTCTCTCAACATTCTTAGGTGCTCATCCCAATTATTAATGTGTATGCCAATGTCATCAATTTAAGCTCTAACTGACTCCTTTAAGCCTCATAAGACGTTATCCATTAGCCTCTGAAATATAGCTGAGACATTCTTTGCTACATGGGCATTGCATTAAGATCAAGTAATCCATAAGGGAAGTTAAATGCTGTATTCTCTTCATCATCTTCCTCTAACTCGATCTAGAATACAAAAAAAAATAACTTACCATATTAGTCTTAGTTACTAACACTACAGCCGATGCGTAAGGGCTAAAAGATTCCCTAATTTATCCTCCTTTCAACCATTTTTCTATCTACTCTTTAAGAGTTCCCCTCAAATGGTATGACACTCTCCTTTTGGGTTCCTTTATCACAACATTAGAGGCTAGTTTTATCACGAGCTTAACTAACCAGCTCTGCATTAGCCTATCGTCAAATACACTCTCATAATCTCACACACTTCCTCTTGTTGCTTTGGGATTAATCCTTCAAAACATTTAACATACCCTGTCTGCTTAGAAGGATCTAAATAGTTTTCTATTCACTCTCATTACTACTATCTATCCTCACACCGTCTTCACACAAGTTTGAGGTACGATTCTAGTGCACCATGGCTTAAGCGTATTTGCATGATATATTCTTCTTAGATCTACCTCTTATGGCAATTTACCGACAAAATTAATTATAGGGAAAGACCTATCTACCTTGCTGTTAAACTATCTTGGGGCACTAGGTTTACCTTAAATTACTATTCTCCAGCATTCTTATCATAGTGAATCTTTCGTTTATCCTTACTCTTTTGTGGCTCCGTTTCCACTCTGGACCAACTTATGTTTAGTAAGTCTAATATATCTTTAACATATATACCATACAGCAACTCAAAGGGTGAAAATTCCCTTGTAGCTTGGAGGACCTCTCGATATTGCAAATAGCATAAAAGTCAATATCATATCCTAGTCAACAGGATTCTCCTGTACCATTACTCTTAGTATGTCCTTAGTTTTCCCTACTTGCTATTTCATACATCACATTTTTATTGATCTATACTGACTAATGTGTTTCATTTTTATTTATGTTGCCTGACATAATTCTGGTATTATTGTCAATTGAAAATTGCTACCTAAATCTAGTAAACATTACGATCCGTGGAGAATATCACTATCAGTTCTCAGGTTATTTTTTCTGATTTTGTAATGATTTGATCATATCGGCACTAATACAACTAAATGGTTCACTAATATCTGGTAACTCAACCAGTTTTTTATTATTATTTTCATGCCCTCTTACCAGTTACCTGACATGCTGGACAGCTCTTTTCATAAGTCTCTATATCTCCAAACATACCCTATAACTCCAAACATACCCAGCCGGTAGTAGTTTTCACCGAGCCTATCTTTCGTTTTAGTTATGCCTAAATGTCTAGCCAACTTTGCATCATACACTCGATCTAGTTCTATCTGTTTACGTTCCTTTGGGAGTACTGTTTGATCCCTACCATCTATTGCATCATCAGAATTACATTTATGTCTCAACATTCCTTCATCTCCACCAATAATAACTTCGTTCATGTTTAGCTATTTCCGGTTCCTAATTAAATGGCAGTTAGAGGATAAGAGTTTGGATAAATGTCACAGTAAACTTGTTTTTGATCCACAATTCCCATTCTAACAGCAGTTAAAAATTATTTGTGTTATTTACTTGATGATTTTTTTTCAACAACTCCTATCCCTGTTTCAGAGTTTCCTCTAATATAATTTGTTTTCTGGGCATCGTAATGCTAAACCCTATTAAAATATAATGTATCGGGTGATTATCTTTTATTATCTCCTCTCCCCCCAGAGTTTTCCACCTACCAGTATCTTCCAACGTATTTACAGTTTACTCATTTATTATCACTTTCAAATATTTATTAGAAATTTTCGCTCTCTTATCAAAACAACATTTTATTTTTCTCTTCTTTCTGCAGTTTTATTTTTCTGCCTACAGAATTTAGGAACATGCCCAACATGGTCACATATAAAACATTTTGGCGAAGGTTTATAACTTGTCTTCTAATTTACAAGCAATCCGGCGTCTCCAGGTTGTTAAGGCGCTCGATTCGCTATCAGAGAGTCGCGGGTTCGAATCCCCATCACACCAAATATGCTCGCCCTTTCAGCCGTGGGGGCGTTATAATGTAACGGTTAATCCCACTATTCGTTGGTAAAAGAGTAGCCCAAGAGTTAGCTGCCTTCCCTCTAATCTTACACTGCTAAATTAGGGATGAGTAACGCAGATAGCCCTAGTGTAGCTTTGAGCGAAACTCATAACAAACCATACGTATTTACAAAATCATTTTGCCGAACGTTTTTCTCCCCCCCCAGGTGGTTTTAATACCCGTGGTGGGCAGAACACAGATAGCCCTTTGTATAGCTTAGCGCTTAACTACAAACAAACAAACGTTTTTTTTTCTTATAATTCGCGGGAAGTGTTAATCCAATTTAATTTGTTTGTGATAAATATTTGTTCTCGTCACTATGTATTCATCCACTAACATCAAAAGAGTTAAAAACACAGACAAATTAAAGTATGATGTAGCTATTTTAGACATGTATGGGTTAAGCTCAGATATTTATCACAGTAAATTCAAAAGAGTTAAAAACACAGGCAAATGAGACATTTAAAATGTATGGAACAAAGTTGCATGAGTTGCTAATAAAATGGATCAAAGGGTCTAACTGTACTGGAGATGCTGATAAGGTTGAATTGTTCACGTTGCAAGAGCAAATTTTGATAAAATTACCAAGACAGTTGATAATATGGCTAAAAGATAGGAAGTCAACAAACGGACGTGAAACGAAGAATTTACTGTGATAAATATCTGAGCTTAACCCATACATCTTTAAAATAGCTACATCATACTTTAATTTGTCTGTGTTCCCAATGTTATTGTATGCTATTATTGCCTTTCCAGGTAATGCAGGAATTAGTTTCCTCATCATATCTTGTAGTTACCATTCTTCAGTTCTCGCTATTTTTTCAAAACACATAAAATACATCTATATCGCTTTCGTAAAATTTAGTCTTTTCATTTCTAACTGTATCATTTAGCAAGTTCCACACAGAGTTACCATGATATCTTTTGCGAACACCGCTCGCAGTTCCAGTATTTTCACTAAGTTCAAGCAAGAAAAAAATAATTTATGTGACTCCCATGTCAATTCAAACAGCGTGTATCTCATCTTTTTTCCAATTGCTACTAAATGTTATACCTAATCCTCTACATTTATTTACCAACTGACTTTTGTCGGCGTTTCCAACTGTCATCCAAGCTAACGTTAATTTTCTAGAATGAACCACACAATGTATGACCAGTAAGAATTAACTGAATCACCATCAAAACCAAAATAGGAAATATAATAATAATAAAAAAGAACACCTACACTCTTTCCTAACTTCACTGCTTCATCCAGTAGACTTTCTTTCTCCCCTTTTATGGATGCGTTTCGAACTTTTATGACGTTGGATTTGGATTCCTATCGAATTTGTGAATCCCACTACTTTGTTACTTGTTCACATGTTAAGATTGTGCTATACTCGCAAGTTACTTTCTATCAGGAATTTGCCAGTACCAAGTTAAACATAATAAATTGCTGTTTATTACTATAATGAATAGATTTTTAAATAGTTTTGTTTCTTACGGGATTACATCACTGTAAGTTGTTAGAAAATTATTGAAGAGCTCGCCCGCCTTTCTAAGTTCAGCCGGAATTAGTAGCTACAAGAATCCCTGTGATAATGAGATATTGTGATACGATGTAAGAGAAATAGGTGAGTTCGGCATGGTTTCTGAGAAAAAATATACAAGACAAGAGTTTAACAGAAGAAGGGAGAGAAGAAACCAAGAGATGTGAGAGCGAACGAATAAACTGAGAGAGAGGAGAAGGAAGAAAGTAAAATGCTGTCTTATATTCCTTAGGGAATGACCAAATGTTCACCTCTAACTGATGTTCCTTACACCTAACTTCATAACAAGAACAACAACGAGCTGCTGTTTTGAATGTATTGTTTTAATACATAGACGACAAGGAAAACAGTTTTACTTTAAGCAAGAAGCCTGAAGTTGCCGCAAAATACTTAGTGGAGCCTATAAATATTGAAAGCTTTGAAAAAATTAGAATGTCATTAATTTTGGATAAGAAACATACTAGTTCCTAGCGATCATCAATGGCTCAAAATATACACACATGCAGTTTCTATTTATAGATAATTTAACTGGCTGCATATTTATCGTATATTAATGCACATTCATGAAGTTCATTGATTTGCCCAGACACATAGTTTGAGTACTTCCTTGATAAATGTCTTCTATTACTTTTGCTATATCCATAGAAAACGAGCGATCATAAACTAAGTAATTTCGATCCAAATGATCCTGTCCTATCTAACGCAGCAACCAAGATTCAAGCATCGTTTAGAGGACACAGAGTGCGGGAAGAATTAAAAGCTCAGAAAGAACTAAAGAAAACAGAAGACAGAACAGAAGTAAGTATTTAATTAATCCTCACTTAGGAAGTTTTCCAACTTGTTCTGTTTAGAACATGAAAGTAATCAACTAACTTAAAATCCGCTTATTAGAAATAAGATTAAATTGTAATGTCCGATGTTTGACATAACTATTTATTCTAATTACCAAAGCAGAATACTTAGATGCTGATGTGCATGTCTGTGAGTTTTCTTTACCATATGTAGGTAACTGTGATGAATTCCCTTCAACCTGAAGGACTGAATGACTTCTGCAACTAATCGAACAAACAGTTTCAGAAACCTGTATAGAAGATGATTTGCAACTTAAGAAGTTTCTATGCATTTGGATACATTGAACAATCAACAGCTTATAAACTGCTTGGGTAAATTGACTGCTTTAAAACAAAAATATACCAGATCTCCAATGAACTCTGGGTTTGAGTTTTGGAAACTCATTACTGAAACTACTATTCGAATAGAAGTAATTTCGTTGCCAGCCAAAAATGAATTTGCAATATAACTATGGTGGATTTAGGATTAGAATGTTTCCACTTTTAGATAAAAAAAAAGTCCAAAACACATTCTAGAGCCCACAACCGATATAAATTGAACAATGACAATCATTATACATTAATAGCAGCAACAAGTTTTCAGAAAATCTAATTCTTAGATGATTTAGCTTTCAAACTAATACTTTATAAAAATATGACTTGATAAGGGTCTTTCCCACTTAATAGAATTTGAGTTTAAAAATGTCCAATCTACAGAAAACCTCTCTAATACAAGATATATAGTAAATAACTTTGTTACTTTCTGCTGATCTTTCAGCTGTTTCAAATTGTTGGTCTAAAGTTTCCTCGTTGTTCTCGTTTTCTAGTTCTGAAACTAACAATTAAACTTACATTGTGTCCAAACAATTTGGAGGGCGCAAGACCCCAGATTCCTATGACCCAATGCCACTGAGCGGTGTTCCTCTCCGAGCTATTAAGTGGTGATTTTATGGAAAGTTGTATCGGAATATCGTGTAATAATACACAGTTACGACAGTTGATTGGTTGAAAGACAAGCATCTGAAAGGGAATTGCGACCATACTTACTAAGCTATTGGGTAATATTTGATAGAAAAATATTGGCCTAGTATCTTACGAAACCTGCTCAATCTATCTAAGTGAGACAAAGCAACATTTCTGTAGAGCTGATCACGCGAAATATTGTCAACTAAGAACCTTGAGAAGATGACAGTTAGTATCGTCGGTCACTGAGTACTGAGAACAATAACATGCCCATATAATGAAGGAACTTTGCAATGCTGGCTTTCCAAGAACTCAAATTAAGTTTTATGGTGAATGTTCGTAGCTGTTTGTTGTAGAAACTTTCTGATGGACTTTACCGGTTTCACTGCAGGGAAATAAGGGAGTGTAATCTAATAAAGCAAACCAAATGACATAAAATGGGTAAATCGGGCGAAATATCTATATTTTTTTTCTGAACTTTTCATCTAAGAAGTTTTTCATATTTATTTAATAGTGTTTTATATGAAACCTAGATGGCAGCACTAAAGAATCAAACATGACAGTTTAGGCAGATTATTAGCGTGAAAGTAATTTTGCTCTTACTTACGCAATTACTACATTGGACTGTACGTATATGCTTGTATTTTGAAATTTATGTCAGAAAATATGATACAGATGAATGACTGTCTTAGGAATGGCATTTGTGTTTATTTTTATTCGATATTGTATTCATTTTCGTCATATTCAATTTGGAGTCGTCTAACTTTTCGCATTGTATCTGAGGCCTTGAATAGTTTCAGTACACGTGGAAAGAGTAGCACACACGAAAAACACAACTGGTTGCCATGGGATTCACATTATCTTCTGAATGTTGGCATCGTGTGCTGCAAGTACATGTTGGTTAGTATGCGAGTGTAATAGTATATGCGTGTTTTCCAAATATACATAAACCACCGTGTCTGTATCTAATTATGTATACGATTGTAATAAACGCAAGAGCACAATATGTCAAGCAAATAAAGAGCTTGGCTAGGGATATTTAGAAGTTATATATTTAGTAAATAGTGCATTGATAGATCTAAGCCATATTTGGAGAGAAACACCACGTGTTCTATGTTTACGTAATGTAAACAAATAATATATACTGTTTGTTCACAAAGTGGAATATTCGTAAGCATGTGATTTCTGACTGGGAGAAAGACACGAAAATGCTTCAGAATGTAAGTCACACCAAGTAATAAACATGTATGACCCATTGTTTTCACAGGTGTCAGTGAAGAATTATTTAGCAATGGAGTCAGATGAGATGTTGGTTAATTATGTATTTTTGATTTAGAATCATCCAGTAAAATCAAATAGTTTTCAAAATTTGCAGATATTGCTGAAAGTTTTATCTCTATATTGTATTTGAACAATGTAGTCATAACTGAGTTTTGGCCTGCTCTGAATGAAGATTTAATAGATGTATACAGTTGCAATTTGATGTTAACTGTATTTCTTATTGTTGCATTTTTAATGTGTTTAATTAATTCTGTGTTTTGTTTGGTTCAACTTGCTATAATTTTTCCCAAGCTTTATTAAGTTCAATTTTATTGTGTAATTTAAATGCCAATTTGAAATTTGGTTAACTGTTTGGATGAATTTTTTAATCCAGTTTTGTAATATGCACTACTGAGTCGTATAATGATTGTAATTCATTAACGTCTCATTTGGTTCTGTTTGTCTTGAATTTTGATTTTATGTTTTTTCAGTTTAATTTACTACTATTTATTTTTTTAGTTTTTATTTTATTTGGTTTGTCACTGACTCTTGTGTAACTTTTTGCTTTATTCGTGTAGATGTCATGACTGCCATGCACGTGACTTAAGAGAGAGACGATTAATTAATTTGGTTTTGATGTTTAATTTTAAAGCTCAATTTTAGAAGTCCTGAAATAAGGAATGGGAAGTGTTGATGATATTCATATCATTATATCTGATCCTTTATAATTAGAGTACAATATATCTTTATTGAGATATATTCAAATATTTTTTTTCTAAACTTTCATGCAGTTGGGATCTTCTGGATGAACTGGGTGTACAAAAGTCGTAAATATACATTAATCTTCTTGAGTAGGTAATGAATACTTATTAGAATGTTATTCTTTGATAGATTATACCAACTTGACACTGAATCTGTGTCTGCTCCCGTTGGGTTAAGTCCAATTTAAGAGTAATACTAAGATTTTTACAGTTTAGTATGACATGAATCTGCTTATTTGGTATAATCGTTGATGTAGGTAATTTAAGGGATGTGGGATATTGTACTTGGACCCTGATCTGACTTGCAAGTATCGTGTTTCACTATTTTTCCATACTTGTCCTGTGCTTAAAAAGAAAGCTAACAATTGTTGTTGTTGTTTGAAGTTAAACACAAAGCTACACAATAGGCTATCTGTGCTCTGCCCACCACGGGTATCGAAATCCGGTTTTTAGAGTTGTAAGTCTGCAGATATACCGCTGTGCCACTGAAGGGGAGCGTATATATTAGTAAACCTGAATACATACTGTTGTACACAATGGGCTGTCTGCACTATGTCCACCTCGGGAAATCAAAACCCGGATTTTAGCGTTGTAAGTCAGTAAACTTATAGTTGAATCACTGGAGTACACCTGAATAGCATATTAGAACATGTGAATTCAGAAACGTGGTACTGTATATGTGAAATGTTTATTTTTAGCTTTCATTTTCTCGATATTGTTTGAATTTTATGAACCGATCTGGAATAATAATAATATCTCTATCACCTTAGCACTTTTTTACTTGTTTAGTTGAATTATAATTCTATACAAAGATTTCTTACGATAAACGATTGTTTGATGGATTTATTTTGCAACGCTCTGTGTGAATTCATTAATGAAATATGTTGCGACATGTGCTACTAATTATTTTAGAATTGTGAAATTCTGTATATTCATAAATGTTGTACTTCTAATTGTTTTATTTTCTTTTTCTAGCTGAGTACCCTTTAACTGACAGGATGTCAACCGCTTGGTATACTACTTGTATCTTCAGTAATTTAAAAAGCATCAAGTGCAGAGCGTATTTCCTAGAATTGGAAATATTTCCTCTTTGTAAAGTACAAATAACAAAATGAAGTTTCAAAAGAACCAATGAAAATATATCAGTTTGTGATACTGATTTCATGTTATCTTAAGTACTTGAATTCCCGTACTCATACAATTTAAAAACAAAAATTGGCAGAATCCTATACGGCATATTTAAGCTTTATCTGTCTATAGTGTGTTAACAGCTTCTATGGATTTCAGTTGCATAACAATTGTTGAAAATAGACATTAAATGGAAGTAATTTTCTTTTCATTTTACTTTTAACAGCTTCTATGGGTTTCAGTTGGGTAACAATAGTTGAAAATAGACATGAAATAGGAGTAATGAGTGAAGTTTCCCATGTAAGGTGTAATATCAGTTAAGGTGTAATATTAGCTTTTCTTTGAGGAAAATACGCTATGAAATTAGCTAAGATGTTATGACTTTATATTGTTCTAAAGCGAATGCTTCAGTTGGTTGTGCAATAGTTTGTTGCAAATGTTTGGAGTCTACTTCTATTTTTGTTTTTGTTTCAGTTGGTTGTGCAATAGTTTGCTGCAAATGTTTGGAGTCTACTTCTATTTTTTGTTTTTGTTTAGTTGGTTGTGCAATAGTTTGTTGCAAATGTTTGGAGTCTACTTCTATTTTTGTTTTTGTTTAGTTGGTTGTGCAATAGTTTGCTGCAAATGTTTGGAGTCTACTTCTATTTTTGTGTTTTGTTTCGGTTGGTTGTGCAATAGTTTGCTGCAAATGTTTGGAGTCTACTTCTGTTTTTGCTTTTTGTTTAAATAATTATACACATTTTTATTTTCATAAACGTTTTCACAAAATGATTGTTTGTCTTGTAAAACGCTGTGGAGGAATCTTAATCTAGTTTCATACAACAAGAATAACCGACATTTTTGTCAGAAGCTCAAATGTACCTTCTTATCGGGATATCCTACTCTTTGTATGGTGTCAAATTTTGGTCATAGACAATAACAATCAAAACGAAACTACTACTATTACAATATAGCTGCATAGCGGTCAAAACATAAAATTTTTGGTTCCGGTATATATATATGAAATATTACAGTATATGTATGTATCCATATACATTTGTACATAAAGTATTTCGTTCTGATATTGAACTTTTAGAGGGAATGATATTGTTTATTATCCTTATATGTGCTTTTAATGAAGTAGTAGAGTGAATATGTTTACTGAATATGTCTCAAGAATGACTTTAGTATATTCGCATAAATAGTTTTTGTTTTCATCATTATTTTAAAGTTTTAGAATCGCAAAAGGATATTTCAAATATGAAGATATGTCAGAAATTAAATCTTTTATGTTGTTGTTTTTTTTTCTGTGTGCAAAATAAATTATAAAACTTCAAGGTAATGAATTTTTATTTACCGTGGCTATGGCAAACTTTACATGCTTAAATTCTTTTGAAAATAATAGATGCTAGAAATTACAGAAGCATATTTTTTAATATCTCTTTTAGCAGTTAGCTCAATGGCAGAAAATTGTCTTTTCGACTTCATAATTTTAATTTCCAGAAAGAGTTTCAGCATGTAGAAGAAAATATTATATTCAAATACATTTGAACTCTCATATTCTACGTTTGTTTCATTAAATGCCTTAGGTTCGCTGGCTAATTAGCGTTCATGCAATGTGATAAAATTAATTTTCCAGTTAACACATAATTGAAAGTAAATGTTTAAATGTTATTCGATGAGTGTGAAGTGAATTTAATTGTGCTTGAATACAACCATCAAAGGTATCTTATTTTTCTTTTAACATATATATATATATTTGCTATGAGTTTCTAATGTAACTGCTTAAATAAATTAAGTTTGGATTTTTTTAGTTGTTTACTTCTAGTCTCTGATTGTCTAATATGCAAAAGTGACTTTCACTCTGAATAATTTAGAAAAACAATACATTGGCATAGTTCGTGTCATAATTACAAAACAACTAAGGATACTGTCTTTTAAAAGCCATATCTACTTATAAACATAGTAAGATTAATTACTTTTTTTTAAACTTAAATCTAAAAAGAAGGTATTTGTATTTTGTTCAAAGATGGCGCTACAGTTTATGAATAATTTTTACTAGAATTAGATACACGACAACGTTTAATTATTACATTACTAGTGTATAGCCCGTCAACAATAACGGGTGTTATGAAAAAATCCCTAAAAATTTCTATAACTTAACTAACATTCATATTACAAATCACATTTTTGTTTCGTAACACTTCTTTATACACAGTGAAGATACCATGAGTATTTTTCAATTTCCCTTGTAACTGTGAGTCAATAATTACAAATCACATTTTGTTTCGTAACACTTCTTTATACACAGTGAAGATACCACGAGTATTTTTCAATTTCCCTTGTAACTGTGAATCAATAATTACAAATCACATTTTTATTTCGTAACACTTCTTTATACACAGTGAAGATACCATGAGTATTTTTCAATTTCCCTTGTAACTGTGAATCAATAATTACAAATCACATTTGTTTGTAACACTTCTTTATACACAGTGAAGATACCATGAGTATTTTTCAATTTCCCTTGTAACTGTGAATCAATAATTACAAATCACATTTTGTTTTGTAACACTTCTTTATACACAGTGAAGATACCATGAGTATTTTTCAATTTCCCTTGTAACTGTGAATCAATAATTACAAATCACATTTTGTTTCGTAACACTTCTTTATACACAACGAAGATATCATGAGTATTTTTCAATTTCCCTTGTAACTGTGAATCAATAATTTTTCCCTCCATTTTTTTTTCTTTGGACGTGCATCTGGAAAACGCCACGTGGAGTTGACTAAATACCGTCTTCTTTCTTCTCGTGTTTCTTCTATTTGAATATTTATTATTTAACGTTTAATTACAACTTAAAACTTTTAAACATAGCTTTTCAACTTCCATGGTATGTATGTTTAATATTATGTATGTGTAGAAATGAAGAACTACCAATCTGGCATACGTGCTACAATTAATGGTATTTTTATTAATATAATCAGTTGTTTAAAGTTTAACTTATTTGGAGGATCTATTTCAAACATACATATATAATTAATGGTTTTACAATAATAAAAACTAAATTGTAATCTAAGAACTAATTTCAACAAAGAAAATGAATTCTAATCTAACTTATTGATTACATTGGTGAATGTTTAACGAAAATTATAGCAAGAAGGAATCGTACGCTATAATTCAGAACATAATAATCACAGGTCAGTTTTAGTGAAGAGAGGCGGATGGATTTCATGATTTAACCAAAATGTATGGAAGATAATATGAATTGAAAAACGTAAGTTGTTTTACTTAATAAAGTTTCCGTTGTCGATAGTTTTAAATAGATTTCAAAATTAAGACTTACCTTGAATTTGGATGAGTATTCTTCTTGCTCCCTCAGACCGGTTAATTATTCCTATTAGTTTTCGAGCTCGCCACAAAAGGCGTTGATGACAGCGTCACACGAAGACAGGAACTGTGTACTATTTGGATAGATATCCCCTGTACCTTTTTTAAAACGAAAATTGGAGATTTCACCACAATTAATCCGACCTTGATAGAAATGCTGCTTTAATGTTACATCTCTTTTCTAAGGCCTTGGGCGTTTTAAAATGTGTTTAAGAAAAATAAATCAGAAAAAAGTAAATATACAAAACCCACAATATAACTAGATATGTAGATAATAGAAACCAACTACCATGGCTCTACTGCTATTTCATATATGTTCATTTCCGATCTAAGTTTTCGGAAACTGCAGTACACTTTAATATGGGGAAGACTACCATGGATCTACTGCTATTTCATATATGTTAATTTCCGATCTAAATTTTCGGAAACTGCAGTACACTTTAATAGGGGCAGGACTACCATGGATCTACTGCTATTTCATGTATCTTAATTTCCGATCTAAGTTTTCGGAAACTGCAGTACACTTTAATAGGGGCAGGACTACCATGGATCTACTGCTATTTCATGTATCTTAATTTCCGATCTAAGTTTTCGGAAACTGCAGTACACTTTAATAGGGGCAGGACTACCATGGATATACTGCTATTTCATGTATCTTAATTTCCGATCTAAATTTTCGGAAACTGCAGTACACTTTAATAGGGGCAGGACTACCATGGATCTACTGCTATTTCATGTATCTTAATTTCTTTAATGTATCTTTAATAGGGGCAGGTACATTTGTTTTTGAGGGGGAAAACAACGACTTTACCTTCAGAATAAGATGAAAGCGACCTTGTAGTTAATCTATAGTCATTCAAATTCAAGTGAATTAAACATGTTTTTTCGATTAAAGTACATTAAATAATATAGTTTTACAATTGCAATAACGTGTAGAATTTTCTCTTACTTTTAGATTGTGCTTAATATCAATTTATATTTCAGAAACATATTTTTAAGAGCTTTAGTCCAGTTTATTATTTTTCTCTCATTTAATATGTCTTATAACTTGGAGCCGTTTGGCACTGGTCAACAGCGTCAGAGCATCGAATCTGCTTTATAGTTGGCCGGAGGGATAGGATAATTGGTATGCCGTGCTATGGGGCTGAGGATCTATGTTCTCGGTACACGCCCCTCACAAACACGTACAAATAAGTACACACAAATCACAATCCACATTGTGTCCGTGGGTGATTTATACGCGACTGACTGTCAAATTCCTCTATTCGGTCTGATAAGAGTAGTACAAAAGTTGGCGGTGGGTAGTGTTGACTAGCTACCTTCCTTCTAGTTTATCACTTCAGAATTAGGGATAGTCCCCGTTTTCTTGAGATGTTTAGTTACTACGTATACTTGTTTGTTTATTTGGAATTAAGCACGAAGCTACACAATGAGTTATCTGTGCTCTGCCCACCACGGGTATCGAAACCCGGTTTCTAGCGTTGTAAGTCCGCAGACATACCGCTGTGCCACTGAGGGGCTACTACGTATACAATTGTTAATAATAAGAAAGTAGATAAGTTGATGCCCCCCAGTGGCACAGCGGTATGTCTGCGGACTTACAACGCTAGAAACATGGTTTCGATACCCGTGCTGGACAGATAGCCCCTTGTGTAGCCTTGTGATTAACTTCAAACAAACAAGATAAGTTGATACCCGAATCCTTGCTATTACTAGCGTCGCTCCTTGTTGCGTATTTAGATAGTGGTGTTATAGACTAACACAAACACCCTGCCAGACAATATGCTTTCAAGCTCTTTCATAAGCTCTTCGTTAAAAGAGAGAGAAAGAGTAAGAGAAAATTACGTAATCAAGAACTCAAGAATGAACGATATGGCTGAAGTAGAAATCAGTGTGTAGTTAGCCTGCAATTGTATCAATTCTGAAATTTAACGTCATCTGTGAAACTTGTTTCGAGCGGATATCGGTTTTTGTACCAAGTAAAATGGTTCCGAAAGTTGTATCGAGTATAAAAATTATTAAACATTTTATTTTTTACTTTACTGTTTTGAGATCTATTAATTACAAAGAACACTGTGACAACTGATCTTTTTACTTCTTTATGTACTATTATTCCTATGATTTTGTACCATTAAACATTTTATTTTTTACTTTACTGTTTTAAGATCTATTAATTACAAAGAACACTGTGACAACTGATCTTTTTACTTCTTTATGTACTAATATTCCTATGATTTTGTACCATTAAACATTTTATTTTTTACGTTACTGTTTTAAGATCTATTAATTAGAAAGAGAACTGTGACAACTGATCTTTTTACTCCTTTATGTACTAATATTCCTATGATTTTGTACCACTAAACTTCCTGTTTCATTAAGTTCAAGAAAATAAATAATTATTTTTTAAAAACTTCAACCGATATCTAAAAACAAAAACGGTTGTTATGACAACCATTGTACCATAAGTGACAGGCTCCATCAAGGCGCTGCCACCTGTCGATGAGTCACGCTGTGAGATCGGTTTTTGAACAAGTACACACTGATATGCAGACTCATACTAGACATTCATGAATAGGTGGTTTTATGACTCAAGATACAGCTGCAGAACTGCGAATATTCTAGCACATATGTGATTTTTTTTTTCTAGAATCTATGTGGGGGGTTAACATTGATAGGCAGACTCATACTAGACATTCATGAATAGGTGGTTTTTATGACTCAAGATACAACTGCAGAACTGCGAATATTCTAGCACATATGTGATTTTTTTACTAGAATCTATGTACCTTATATCTACATGCGTATTCCGTTCTTTGCTCTTGCGCATACAATAAATACTTATCAAGTGTTCATTCAATCATATTCTATCGTTCCAATTCTTGAATTTTACTTTGTTTTACTCAGTTCCATTGCATTAAAACTTACGGTAAATGCTTCTTGAGTAGGTAAGATAAAGTAGAATGTGCTGGAAGTAATTTAATTTATTAACTTTTTACAACTTCATGTGTCCCTTTGTATTATTCCGTGATCCATTATCCTGGTATAAAGAGTATTCTCAGAAGTCTAGATAACATCTGGAAACGAAAGCTTGATGTAATTGGGATGTACGTTGGACTGAAGATGTGGTTTGGCTATTACATACTTTGGATGTACGTTGGACTGAAGAAATGGTTTGGCTATTACATACTTTTAACGACAAAATGATAAAATGAAAATAATAAAAATGGACAAATACTATGGTCTCTAAGCTATTTGTGTAACTTTTGAGCCTTCATTAACGTAATAAACGTTATTTTTGGAAATATTATTATAAAACCTGCATCATTGTCGTGAGGTGAGGGGCGGAAGAAATAATTTTGTGTTCAAGTAATAGTTAAACCCATATTTTTAAAGGGGGTTCACATTTATTTATACCCAGAATTTTTAACTCTAGTAATACCACCAAGATATACACATCACACCTAACAATTACTTGGCACATACGACAGAATGTCCCTAAAACATCTTGCTACATGCTACGTTTAAATCCATATACGTATAGCACTTGCTTCCATTCTTTTAACTCTTCCCACTTTGCTGGAGATAAACCTTTCAGGCGTGTAGTAAGAGGATATTGTCACAACATCATTAAATTGCAAGCAGACGAGGGTATTTAATCCTTCGTAGCGTGACATTCTAAAACTACAACGTCAACCATAATACGTAGCAAAAGACGTTACTCGTTGATACGTGTGTTTTTACTTCACATTAATTATCCACGGAAGCTGTGTGACATTAAATGAGAAGTGGAAGTAATGTTCCAATGTTTTCAAGGATCTAATATAAAGCCAAGAGATTTTGACTACTCTCCGGACTATATTTTTCATATAAAAGATATAACTAAATATAAATACATTTTCTATATTACACTATAAAAATATTATTAAAGTTGAATTAGGAGTATAAAACCTTATAATAAGAATACAGATCACTGCAATGTAATGGAGTTTTTCGTAATGTTGGTACCTGAAATTATTGACCTGTTCACCAAAAAATATTCAAGTTTTTGTATTATATTTTACTTTAAAAAATACTGACGTTTTTCTCTTCGAAATGTCACATTTACTTCCTTTCAGCTGCGCATCCAGCTTGCCTGTGAAAGGGTAAGTAGGTTTAAGAAAAAAGACATATCTTTAAAACCATGTAGGAAAAAACGTAAAATATAACAATCGTTATCTCTCAAAATGGACTAAATATTTGACTATGAATTTATCAATTTTTTACACATATAGTTACTGTCCCATAACAATTTCTTATCTTGCTAATGACCTGTATACTAATAAAATGTTTTCTAGCGCTGAGGAAACCACCAAAACAAAGGTTAGATACACAAAAATGAAACACGGGTTACTGTTTAATGTTGTTTTGTCACACCCCCAGTTATAATGTATTAAGTACACTTTGACGTCCGCGTTGTTTGTTGGTAAAACGAAATCACAATTTACAGATATCGTACGTGACAGAAATGTATTTGTTTTTTAGGATCTATATACTTAATGACCCGAATCTGTTTGTGTCGTCAACTGTAACGAAATTTAAATTCTGATGTACTGATTGCTGATGTAAAACACATTCGTATTTTATCATTAATGTAATTACACAGAAGTATACGATATCGAGTTCGGAAAATAGCAAAATCAGAGGTCATTAAGGCCCTAACTGTATTAAGGCATGCCATTTCCTGTAGTTTTGAATTACGCTAGCTGAGAGTACCCGATAAGAAAGCAAAAAATGTTTATAAAGAATAATTTTAGGTAATATTCCCCTTCCTTCCTTCTTTTGTTATTAAATCCCTAATGACCTCATTAGATGCTAATTGCATATCCTACTTTGTGGAAGATAATAATTAACTAATTAAATGATTAAGTACTGGTATTTTTAAGTTCAAAGCCAAAAGTCTATAAAAAAGTGGAATTGTCTCCTATTTCAGGATTTTTTTATCCTAGTCTCGGACAAAAGTCCTAAAACAAGATATTCCACGTGCATTGTTGGACAGTTTCTAGTTATCATAAAAAAAAAATATGGTAATCGAGCCAGCTAACTGTGAGCGATGGAAACGAAAAGTCTATAAAAAAATTGGAAATTTGCACTATTTCAGGGACTTTTCTAACCCTATTGTCAACCAAGAATTCTAAAAGAGTATAGCCAGTGTTCATTGCTTGACAGATTCCAGTTAACTTACCAAAATTAATGGTAATCGAACCAGCCAATGTAATGGACGATCTTTATATTAAGATTCGGATTAAGCATGATCACAATGTATATAATTGGCATTGTTATATTTCACTTGAGACAGTTGCATTATAATGCCTACACGACTGAAAGGGCGAGGATATTCTGCGCAGAGTTTCGATCACACGACCCGCAAGTTGAGACCATACTGTTTTTTAATGAGAAAGTCTGATGTGTGGCGAAACCAACCCATGTTTATAACATATGAAAATCTCATGGAACGTTCCTGTTGCATGTTATAATCTTTGAGAAAGTCTGGTGTGTGGCGAAACCAACCCATGTTTATAACATATGAAAATCTCATGGAACGTTCCTGTTGCATGTTATAATCTTTGAGAAAGTCTGGTGTGTGGCGAAACCAACCCATGTTTAAAACATATGAATATATCATGGAACGTTCCTGTTGCATGTTATAATCTTTGAGAAAGTCTGGTGTGTGGCGAAACCAACCCATGTTTATAACATATGAATATCTCATGGAACGTTCCTGTTGCATGTTATAATCTTTAGTCTTAGAAGCTAAGGTGACGTTGTTTGATTAACATTAAATTGAGGACACATCTTGTGTATCCACAGGTTTTCTTTTGTGAGGAGCATTTCTTTACTATTCGTACTCTACTGTTAAAGTGTTTTTGAGTGACAGTCTTGGACGACTGATTATATATGTGTTTTGCGCATGCTCTCTAATACGTGAGCTCAGACAGCGTATGATATACTTAATATGTAGGTAAACTTTATTGTTTGTTTGTTTGTAATTAAGCACAAAGCTACACAATGGGCTATCAGTATCGATACCACGGGTATCGAAACCCGGATTCTAGCGTTGTAAGTCCCCAGACATACCGCTGTGCCAATGGGAGGGGGCGTAAACTTTATTATTCAAAATAGATTTATTTTTTCCCCTTAATTCTATAGAATGATTAATAAATTAAACTAGAATGCAATAAACTGTATCTTTCTTTTCCTTCTATTTTAGTAATTTTTAAAGTGTACAAAACTTTTCAATAATTCCTAATTCCTGTATTTAATCGTACAGTAAAATAATTTTATTTTATTTTTATTTATTTTTTGGAAAACAACCTTTATGTTTTGTATTTCCCCTGTAATAAAACAAACTCTGTGATTTTACTTGAAACAAGACATTATAAATTTACTCACATTCGTAGTTACAGTGCGTTACTCATTTCCGTTCCAGGAGTTCACACTCTCCTCTGTAATACTCCAACAGCCAATGAGATTGGTTGTTATTTTGTATCTGTTTATATTATACATATTTTGTGTGTAAAATAAACAATACAGTTACAGATATTACGATCCTATCGTACTGAGCTCTCCCTCCCTCTCTCTCTCTCTCTCTATATATATATATATATATAACTGGAACACTTTACATGTGAAAAACAGCTAGGGACCAGTCGTATAAAGATGTGACGTCTACAAAAATCATAGTAGTTATAAAATCCCAAGCTCTGCCAAAATGTGACATGCAGCGGCGTCATTGGAGGGGTATCTGCGGTAACCCCCTCAAACTCAAAATGAACCCAAAATGGCAGTTGCTATGAAACATTGCTAATCATGCTGGATATAACCTAATATATACCATAGCATAGGGCCCTTAGCTGAATAGACGGACTCACACATGGTTAGTATTCTCCCCTCCCCCTCTCCAAGCCTTTTGGGAAATGACGCCCTTGGTAACACAAAAAAATTAACAGGAAAACGTTTTATTGATCTAAAAATAAGTTCTTTAAATTAAATAAAAAACAACACATTTGTTCAAAACAGTAGAGAAGTGTTTAAAGAGCCCAAAGTGTAATTGGATTAATAATAAAAGTATTGTATTAACACATATGACAAGTAAGAACGAGTTGTCAACAATTTTTGCTGAATGATTGTTTGTTCTATGTTCTAGTAGATAGCTACACGATGGGCTATATTCGATACGCCAACTGCGGGTATCGAACCCCGGTTTTGAGTGTTATATTCCCACAAGTATACCGCTGTGATGCGCGGATATCACTGAACCCGGCTATTGCTAGATAATATTTCAATTCTATTTATTTTGTAGTTTTCGTAACGTATACTTAGCAGTGTTAATGTTAGTTTACAAACACAGTTGTCATTATTAAAAGAGATTGACATGGAAGATCTTCGTTCGATTGACAAGGCAAACAATTTAAAAGGAACTGGAAATACTGCCAATAAAAATAGTTATTTTTGAAAACATCTTTCCCTACAAAAAACACGTAAGGAGTGATTGTTTCGCGAGCTTTATTAGCTGTTTCCATTAATTAAGGAGGGAATTATAATAATGAGGGACTTGCTAATCATACCACAGAACCACTTAGGAACAAGTACGACTGCAACGCCCACTGGTGAGAGAAGACCAAAGACAGGATGAAGAAGCAAAACAAAATGTATCAAAATACTCAAAACAGTAGCAAACATAACTTGGTAGATTGCAGGGATAAACATGTTTTGTACTGTAACTGAATAAAAGAGCTAAAAGGCGTAAGGAGTATACCGTATGAAATCAAATAAGAAGGTAATCGTTTAACAGAAAAGAAGAGCTTAGAAAAGCTAAATAAACATGTTTTAGAACGAGATGGAAATATTATACAATAATGAAGAACTAAGAAAATAAACTGCTCGAAAATCACTATCATTTTCTAAAAGGAAATACTTGCCAAGAAGAGTATATTACAACACGGTGGAACCATTTTTTCCAAAAATATTATACGGTAAAAAGAGATAATTTTATCTACGTAAAAGTAACAGGGATTGAGTCAGAGCAACAACAGAAATATTTTGTAAAAGTAAGAAGGTTGAGTCAGAGCAATAACAGAAATATTTTGTAAAAGTAAGAGGGGTTGAGTCAGAGCAACAACAGAAACATTTTGTAAAAGTAAGAGGGTTGAGTCAGAGCAATAATAGAAACATTTTATAAAAGTAAGAGGGGTTGAGTCAGAGCAACAACAGAAACATTTTGTAAAAGTAAGAGGTGTTGAGTCAGAGCAACAATAGAAACATTTTATAAAAGTAAGAGGGGTTGAGTCAGAGCAACAATAGAAACATTTTGTAAAAGTAAGAGGGGTTGAGTCAGAGCAACAACAGAAACATTTTGTAAAAGTAAGAGGGGTTGAGTCTGAGCAACAACAGAAACATTTTGTAAAAGTAAGAGGTGTTGAGTCAGAGCAACAATAGAAACATTTTGTAAAAGTAACAGGGCTTGAGTCAGAGCAACAACAGAAACATTTTGTAAAAGTAAGAGGGGTTGAGTCAGAGCAACAACAGAAACATTTTGTAAAAGTAAGAGGGGTTGAGTCAGAGCAACAACTGAAACATTTTGCCAATCGATCGATTATGAACAATTTGAACAAAAAAAAATGCAGTCCTACTTCGAGGCAGTTACTTGACTGGCCAAACGACCACATTCTAGCCATTTGATAAAAGCCAATGTTCACTGCCTTCTAATTACGGAGGGGGGGGGGTGTAAATAAAAATAAGACAAATATAAATAACAAACGAACAACAAGAGACATTTGGTCCTTCTGGGCTGTCCTTGCCTACCCACCCTTCAAAAAAGTAAGAAGTTAAGCTGATCCTTTATTTTTCAAGAAATTATCGAATCCATTTTATACTCTTGGGACCTTGCATGGCCTGGTGGTCAGGACGAACGACCTTTCGGTAAACAACGTTTCAACATCTGTACTGCTGAATTATATGCTATTACATTTCAACTACTCCAACATTGCTGTAACAAAAAATTGCCTGCCGCCCCAATAGCTTGCATTAATTAACCACGTCTGTACAAGAGCAGAAAAACTAAAACGTCTAATGTCTTTATAAACATTGCTTACGTATCTAAAACGTGTCATGTCATTAAAAAACTGCTTACGTATCTAAAACGTGTCATGTCATTAAAAACTGCTTACGTATCTAAAACGTGTCATGTCATTAAAAAACTGCTTACGTATCTAAAACGTCTAATGTCTTTACAAACATTGCTTACGTATCTTAAACGTGTCTTGTCATTAAAAAACTGCTTACGTATCTAAAACGTGTCATGTCATTAAAAAACTGCTTACGTATCTAAAACGTCTCATGTCTTTACAAACACTGCTTACGTATCTAAAACGTCTAATGTCTTTACAAACATTGCTTACGTATCTAAAACGTGTCATGTCATTAAAAATCTGCTTATGTATCTAAAACGTCTCATGTCTTTACAAACACTGCTTACATACCTAAAACGTCTCATGTCAAAATCATAAATAATATTCAACGTTAAACTGGTACACAATTAAAATTAACTGTGTACCAGTTTAAAGTTGAATATCATTTACGATTTTAACTTGATACACAAGTGCCAAAATACTATAAGTACGTCTCATGTCACTAAAAAAACTGCTTACGTATCTAAAACGTGTCATGTCACTAAAAAAACTGCTTACATATCTAAAACGTCTCATGTCATTAAAAAACTCCTTACGTATCTAAAACGTGTCATGTCATTACAAAAACTGCTTACGTATCTAAAACGTGTCATGTTATTACAAAAACTGCTTACGTATATCTGTCATTTGAGAAAACTTCTCTATCTAAAAACACTTATTATTATTTTACATATATATATAACTCTGTAGAAACGTTCCTGCTGAACTGTGTCATTACGTGTGCCATGTGTATACTTGATCGATCGGGTGACTCGGTTCAATACTCACCGCCGACTTGTCAACCGAAAGACTAGGAGATCACCAACTGGGAGAGATCCAATTAACCTTTCAGGGATAAAGGTGAAACTGCAGGGGTTGGAAGTCATTCATGAGTAACGCTTCAATTTCAGGAAATAACAAGTTATTTAACTATGACAGTTGCGTTTAAACAAAACTCTATCATCACATGTCTCACTTTCGTTAAAAAAACGTTAAATACTAACTGTTTATATTAAATCAGGGTAGGCTATAAGGAATAATTGTTCTTCTAACAATCGAGCGTGTAAATTTTTACTGCTAGCTAAATTTTAAAATTTACTTATTTTACGAATCCTTCCTTATTTTATCAGATGTATCAGATCCATTTCACGTGCCTAAGTATTTATTTAACGTACTTAATTTTTTCTTTATTTTTTGCTTTTCTGAAAGCTAACATTTATGGCGACAAGGTTATAATGATATTAAACTACTCATGCATCACGATACTTGTCCAAATCGGGTGGGAAGGGTCTCACTTAGTAAAATATAGATGACTGATTTGATGTAGGGAATTAAGAAACACAATAATGTTTACAGATATGCTGCTTCGGATGTAGCTGGGTTCAGTAAGAACCAGTTGTTTCAAATTATATTGAAATAAATGTTTTAAAAGCTAAAAAAGGAAGGGTCTCAGTAAAATATAGATGACTGATTTGATGTAGGGAATTAAGAAACACAATAATGTTTACAGATATGCTGCTTTGGATGTAGCTGGGTTCAGTAAGAACCAGTTGTTTCAAATTATATTGAAATAAATGTTTTAAAAGCTAGCAAACAATATTATGATATAGATATCTTGATTTCAGTGTTCCCAAAACATTTTAAATGACCTCTAACCTATTCAGTTTTATGAAGGCTGATTCATCCTTAAAATATTTGACCACTTGACCATGAAGACAGTGTTTGTTTTTGCTATTTTTTTAAATAATGTGACAGTCTATATTAAATAAAAACGTCGAACCAGAAACCTACTTATTCAAAACGATGAAGTATTATAAATCATACAAATTATGCTCCTCATTTAAAATAATATGTCAGGAACATGAATTGGTGTTATGTATATATATATTGATCACGATCAAGATCTCTTTGATGCTATCGCTATGAGTAGGGTTATGGTAAACGTTTTATAATTAAGTTTACGAACTTTTTAAACCGAGTTTCAAAATCTCAACTGAACCGATACAAGAAGGCCTGTAATGACCCGTGGAAACTAAGTTAACCACTTGATCGATAATTATATCCAGCAACGTTATGTTTCAAGGAAAAGATATGCTGTATAAATATTTTAATAAATGCAGTTAGTTTCGATAGGGCCAAGTAGCTTGTGACTAAGAATTTATTATTTGAATGCATTTCCATTGCGACGCAAAAGTACGTAGCTGTAAATAATATTCAGAAACCATTTCGAAAATTGGAATGAACTTTTATACAAGTACAAGCACCAGGCCTACCGAGAGGGTAGGGATACCAGGGAAAGATCCCCTGAGCCTGGGCCTCTAGGGGGCTCGGAAGAGCAGTGGCGGTAATAAGTACAAGGGTAAAAAAGACAAAGAAAAAAAAATAATGGAAAAAAGACAAATGTAAAGCAGACAAAGAAAATTACACAAACACATAAAAAAGTAAAAAAAAGTCTTATATTTTATAATGGTATAAAATGACAAATTCCGAATAAGCATTTTACTTTTTTGTTATCACATACATGCGTAAACCCTGTGAGACAAATAAAATTGCATAAAGAGGTAAAAAAAGTAAAAACAAGTCCAAAATACTGTTTTACAAAATACTTTTTTGACTTTTTAATTTTCTTTGTCTTTTTTTTTTCGACTGACTTTTTTCCATTGTCTTTTTTTTTTCTTTATTGGTGCCTCCCAGTGGCACAGCGGTATGTCTGCGGACTTACAACGCTAGAATCCGGGTTTCGATACCCGTGGTGGGCAGAGCACAGATAGTCCATTGTGCAGCTTTGCGCTTAATTACAAACAAACAAACAATATTTATTGGCTTATTTCCCATTTGAATCGCAAACTACTTAATTACTCAGCGAGTGCTCAGCCAAATCTACTTTATTTAATTATTGTTTTCTATCCAGTATACAATAAGTCAGGTGGACTAGACTTATCAAACTTAATTATGCTTATCTTTCACTGACTAGAGGTTTCTGTGATTCGAATTATTGGAGGCAATACATGTACTGTAAATTCTGTTTATACGACGCCAGAAGAATCGGATATTCGTGTGGACTCAAAACTTGTACGTTTTCTTTTTTCTCTTTACAACTTGTCTCTCCTTTTGCAATTGCATGAGAAGGCAACAGGATTTCGTACATTAGCTACATAGGTGGATTACAATAGAAAGGTAAACATCATAGACACACTTTTGTATGTACCCCTAAGTTGTATAATATCCTGAACACAGAAAAATGAAGTAGGCATGGACCCATGTTGGACACGCCCCCTGGTGAGGTTGTATAGAGGAAGTTTTATTACACCATGCTCTATTCCTCAATTTTAGATGTGCGCATTCCTACATTTTCATTTTTCTAAATATTTTCCACTTGTCTATGCACTTTTTCATAGAAGATGGCATGATCTTATGCACCATTCCTATTCTATTTGTGTTGATATCCTGTATATATATTAAATATATATATATATATATATATATATATACCATAATATTACGTTACGTATTAAATACTTCATGATTGCATACTTGATTTGATTTTCAATACGTAATACAAATTCCTTGCAAAAGTTATGTCTCTTCTTGTCTAGATAGTGAAGTTTCTCTGAAGGCTCACCCTACGTTGGCATACCCCATACTACTCGCAGTTTCCAGATCTCATCATACAGTGATGTAGGTCGAGAAGATCGCACCCCACCTTCACTGTTTTATTGCCCAACCTACTCAGTATATTGAGTGAGCGAGGGGATATGTGTATTTCAAAATGGCATCCCTATTCAAGATATTACCTGATGTACGTCAAATAACTCTTCATTTTGGTGACGTTTAGTACAGAAAAACGCTTGCAATAGCACGTAGTCCCTGTGTTATTGTTATATTTGGTGCACTTATAACTATGGTAAGTCTGTTTTTTACACAGCTAGAAACGTTCAACAATGTCAGTCAGTCACCGAGATTTAGAAATTTGTTGTTTCGTGAATCCATTGTATCTGCTCTGCTGACTTTCTCAAGTGGTTGTACTGACTTGTAATTTTGTAAGTGGTTTGTTTATATGGTGTTATAGGTTTATATGAGTAACTAGTTTCTACCGCATGCATTGTGTATCTACCCCTTACCTACTGTACTTATGATAATTCGCGCGCTTGCGCACAGGCACGCATTCAGTGCCAGTCCTTGGGTTAAATTTAAGCCTTATACTTTTATAATAACAATCTTTCCCCGGGGCCCGGGCACTCGGCAACCCTGACAAGCACATTTGTATATAATGCTGTTAAATAATTTGAAATATTCGAAAGGGAGGTAATTCATGTAAAGTTTTTTTTTTTTTCGTTTGGAGAACGTACAAATGTTGAAAATTACTGCCTTATACCTCATTTATAAACTTGTTAATCCATATACTGTAAAATAAACAGGTGAAAATGTATCTTCTCTTGAAGCAACTATTCCTCTCCCGACAGTAGAGGTCTATGTACTTACAACGCTAAAATCCGGGACTCGATTCTCGCAGATGGCCCTATGAGACTTTGCTCTAAAACAAACAACCATTTTTATGTTATATTTTAACATATACTATAAAGCAAATCCCGCATTTACAGGAGATTGTGATTGGGATATTTGGTGTATAACAACAAGTAAATGGATTTGGTAGATAAAATGTTATTTAAGAACAAAAACGACGAACCCATGAAAATAATCATTGTTTTCCTGGTCACAGATTATGACGAAATCTAGGAACATCTTAACCAAGAACAGTAACTAAAGGATAACTGGAGACAAGTTCAATGTGAAGAGAATGGAAAATGAAGTTGAGTAATAAATGCAGAATTATGGGTACGGTATTGATAAACCGTTAAATCTGATACGTTAACTTTAACTATAAAATGCATTATACACGCACGAACAATACATCTTATACCGGTTGCGCTTGGTATTTCAGTATTTGTTACCAAATAGCAAATACACGAACGAATGAAGTACTACGCTTGTAGTCTTGGGGAATCTACGATTCGGAAGCAAGTTCTGTGGTTTGGTTTTGTTATGAATTTCGCGCAAAACTACACGAGGGCTATCTGGGCTAGCCGCCCCTAATTTAGCAGTGAAAGACTAGTGGGAAGGCAGCTAATCATCACCACCCACAACCAGTTCTTGGGCTACTCTTTTACTAACGAATAGTGGGATTGACCGTCACATTATAACGCCCCCATGGCTGAAATGGCGAGCATGTTTGGTGGGACGAGGATTCCAACTGAGCGCCCTAACCACCTACCTAGTCATGCCGGGCCACAGTTTGCTGTTGATAAATATAATTAATCCTAATGTTGTTGAATTTTTATTCGCGGTATTTATCATACTCAAGCAGATGACACTAGAGAGGTAAGGCTACATTAAACAAACAGGTGTTTGGATAGTTAATATTACTTATAGTCATGGGTAGTACTTTTTCTTTTCTTTGACACTCAATTATGGTTGGCAGACATTTATAAGTATTATCCGTATCATTCCTAAATGAATTTATAATAATGAAAGAAAAGAAAAACACGTCAAATTTATGCTGTAAAGTAATCTGATAACTAGTATCTGATTAAAATTTATGCTGTAAAGTAATCTGATAACTAACATCTGATTAATATTTATGCTGTAAAGTACAACGATAACTAATATCTGATTAAAATTTATGCCGTAAAGTACAATGATAACTAATATCTGATTAAAATTTATGCTGTAAAGTACGACGATAACTAATATCTGATTAACATTTATGCTGTAAAGTACAATGATAACTAATATCTGATTAAAATTTTAACATTTTCTTTTTTATTGTCTTCTCTCTCTCTGATTTTCATTCACTCGCTGTTGTTAACTCTAGTGTTATCTAAATCTAACTTTCTATCATAATAATCGTGTTATTCTTTTTTCACCGAGCACTGAACACCCATCTGCTGTAATTTATGAGAATCCTCATTTATTAACGGAAGTTAACTGAAATTGTTCCGTGAGATGTAAAATTAAATGAAGCATTCCATCATGTATTACGTAATTACAGACACCGTTGGTGGTAATCATTCCTTCAGCGTAGTATACGGTAGCGAAAGTAGCGAGCGACCTGCTGGCAAACAGTTAATTCGAAAAATGCTAAGGCTACGTTATAAATTAATGACAGCGTTTTCCAGTTTTTGCCTAGAAGTGTTTCTCGTAAAAATTAATTGTATCCTTTTTTAAATTTTTAGAGAACATTTAACCCATACTTTTTTTTCCTCGGATGTGAATTAACACACGGAGTTAAATGTTTTCTCTCTTACTATTTACCTATTATAAATACGTTTATTACTTACTATGTGTGTAATTGATTTTTGATATTTTAAAAATGTAGTCAAGTACAAATAATCGTTTATATAGTTTCTATTAGATAATCTTTAATGCTTTACATTCTCAAAATTTTGAATAACAAACAAAAAATACGATTTTAATATAAAAACACTTGAAATTGATTTGCTTATTATATTATATTTGTAAGGCTTTTTGCCTTCGTCCCAAATTTCGAACCAATGATCAGATGGAAAGCAGCCAGTTAGCAGTACCTTGCCACCCAAAATCAACGTTAACGCATCGGCTGTCACTCTTATAACGCAATCACAGCTTAAAGAGAGAGGGGAATATTTTACGGTATCGCACGGGTTCGAACCAGGCTCGCCAGCCCAGGTCCAAAATCTTGGGCTCTACAACAGGTTTAACCCGCGCCAATATTAATTAACTTGCGAAGTATTAACTGGAGTAAATCATTCCGCATATTCGTTAAAAAAGAAATTGCTTTCAGATTCAGAAGAAAAAAAAAGTTAATACTTTAACGTAATACTATTTGTAAATACACACATGAACGCAAAGTTGCACTCTGTATTACACTTTACCCTGACAAACGCGTTAAATCAAAATGTTGGTGTATTATTTAAAGTACATTTCTTTCTGAAGTTGGAAGTTGTTTCTTGTTTATCAAAATAACTTAAAGTTATTGTTTGTTATTAACTGTCAGAATTATCGAGTTATTTACAAACTACGATAGATTTTGATTAATGGTAAGGTTTGTTTGTTTTTATTTTATTTTCGCGCTAAGCTACACGAGGGCTATCTGGGCTAGCCGCCCCTAATTTAGCAGTGTAAGACTAGAGGGAAGGCAGATAGTCATCACCACCTACCGCCAACTCTTGGGCAACTCTTTTACCAACGAATAATGGGATTGACCGTCACATTATAACGCCCCCATGGCTGAAAGGGCGAGTATGTTTGGTGTGACGGGGATTCGAACCCGCAACCCTCAGATTGCGAGTCGAGTGCCTGAACTACCTGGCCATGCCGGGCCAGTGTAAAATAATTAAGCGTACAGTTCTTAACATTTGATAATATAGATTTATAAGATAATTATCATTAACCAGAAGAGAATAATACTGCTTGAACCGTGTATGGAGCCTTAATACTAAAGTTTAAGCAATACCCTAGTGAGTTAATAAGCAGTAAATTGACATACTTACAAAGCTATAATGCGGGGCTCGATTCCTCCTATGTGGACAGAGCGCAGATAGCCTAGTGAGAGCATTTTTTTTTTTTTTATCTGTTAAAAACGCATGAAACTAGAGTTGCGTTCGACAAGATTTAGAAATTGCTTGGTATTTTCACGATATCTGTGAAATGTCGGATTACCAAACCGCTTGAGTAATCTGAAATTGTGTAGTTGTAAACACAAATGTTATAAAGGTAAAGCCACGTTCTTTATTCAAAAGATTCATTATTCGTTAACCGTATTCCACCTCGACTAGTTAGTCTATATGTTCTTACATTATCTGTCTAACACCCTCATTTAAACTGTCCACAACAGTAAGACCTAAAGAATTTTTGTGGTTTATAGATGGTATTCTATTCAACAATTAAGTTATGTGGTATTGAACAAAGTGTAAAAATCCAGCGATGTTTCATCAAAGTATGTTAACAAGATAATGTTTGTATTTTGTATTTATGGTAATACTACCGACTACAGGGACGACAGTTAGTCAGATGCACCCTATCACCCACCAACCACGCTAAGGGATTGAACTCTCCCTGTTATATTGCTCCTGCATTAAAGTGTGAGGAATATTTTATGTCACTACACGGTATCGAACCTGGATCGCCAGCTTCGTAATCGTTAGCCCTATCACGAGGCCGGACCACGTGCCCAGTAGCAAGATAGACAAAAAAACAGGCTGATAGAGAGCAGAAAATTCATTTAGTATTAAAATGTTCATGCTACGGTCTACATTTTCCATTTTGTTTTCAGTTAGATTATTATAATATAAGCAAATATGAAAGATATTTAGTGTTGAAATAAATTTACTGATTTTTTTGCAGCTATCTGTATACTTCCCTGTACTTATATCGACGTATTTCACTTGTTGGTATGAAATTCAGAATGTTAGAAGCCTTTTTCAAGTACCTTTGTATTTACTTAAGTACACCATCAGACCTAGAACAATGGGGGGACACTGTGTTGTTATATGATATAATTAAAGTTTAAACGACCACAAAGAAGCTATGTCTTTTCGAAAGCCTTCATTTTAGGCTAACTGAATTGATGGTGAAATTGCTTTGTTTAGAAAAAAAGACTCTTAATCAAGCAAGACTGATTGGTTTGTAGATAAATATCTAACTGAAATTATCCCATTCTTTCGTTTAACTTTATTACACCCGTTTTATTTTATTTTATTATTTTTTTGCATATGTGTAGCGTTAGAGGACGTCACGATTTACTTATAATTTTAGTTTTACATCTCCATATTTTATAAGTTTTGTAAATTCGAGATATATTCTCTTCTCTTAGATTAACAACACTGCTGTTTACTTCTGGAGAAGAACCTTCTCCTGCTAAGTTTCTCACGAAATTACAAGAACATTTCTAATACACTTAAAAAGTGTATTCAAAATTTGAATTTACGAAGGGATAACTCTACAATATCGAAGTTAAATATTTTGTTTTTGTTTCACTTTACATTAATTTATCTAAAATTCAGTTTTTTAGCTGTATCATTGTACGGCGATAGAACATTATATCTCATACAAAAAACGAATATATGATACTCATGTAAAATTTATTTTAATGTTCAATAGCTAGCATTTATGATTTCTTTCTAGCATATGGAGAAAAAAGGCTTAATAAATTCATGTCAGATTTGTAACGGATCACATTTTTGATCATATTCGTAAAATCAAAATAAATATCGAAGTTATTTCAAAGTAAGATTTGTTTAATGTACCAAAACTATCGTCTTGACATGTGAGAGAAATGAGCCCCTAATCACTTGTTATGTTCTAATGGTGAATTGAAGTTACCTGTTATTAAAGCGTACCTTTTCGACTAACAGATGTTCAAATCTTTAACATTTTCTCGTCAAATAGCGTTCTTAAGAGGTTAATGAAAAGTACTATAAAAAAAGCAATTTCCATAAGCTATAAGTAAAGCCGCCGTTCAGTGCTTTTAATAAGGCCCATGTTCTCTTCTGATTTTAATATTCTTTTTCTTCAAACATGGCAAACACTCCAGAGTTTGATTCCAACAATGTCAGCAGTTTTATCACATTGAATGTCACGTTCAATTGATTTCAATCTATTTAAATACAAAATGTTTCACATGCCATCAATCTCCAGGAAAGAGTTTTTGCTTAACGTGCAGAAATATGTGACAGTTCTACACATTTCCACTTTTTATATCTTTAGTAACATTTTTTATTTTTGTATTATCTAATACCGAGTACTAATTTATTTCCATCGAACTCGTCCCCCCCCCCCAGTTAGAACGCTTGTGTAGCTTTGTACTTAATTACAAGACAACGACATCAACCATCGAACTAATACAAGGCGCAGACAGCTTAGCTACCATAAAATCCCAACCAACTCGTACATCAGTAAAAATAATCCAGTTTGAAGTTTCATTCTGAAACATCCTTGCATCTGTAGATTAATTAGCGTATGTTTGTTTATATTTTGGGCATCATTATCCCAGATAATTTAATTACACTTAGTTTAATCATATTTATTATTATTTTGCGTAGACATGTTCAGAAGAAAAAAAGGCAACACCATTAGTTTTGTTTTTGTTTTCTGAAGTTTTAACTAACCGTGCAGTTAAAAACACCTAGCTTGTAAGTTTTGTATGAACATACTATTTAGGTTCATGTCTGGATTAAAGAAACAAAAGTGCGGTTATTGCCTTTTTATTAGCTTAATGGTCCTTCAAGAGTATAAAATTAACCAATAAAAGTAAAGCTTAGAAGTTTAAACTCCTACGGTGATAAATATTGTTGTCTCTGGTGGGATCGTGTACTGAAAGATCTACTCTCCAAAATCTGAAAGTGTACAGGGTTTGATTTACAACAGATGACTGTAATCATTATAAAAATGTATAATTGTTATGAAAGTCCATACTCTCTCTCCCTGGCACCATCTGAAAGGATTGTTTAGCCCTGACAATCCACTTCACAAACTGCATTGCCATCAAACTCACCATAGTTTAGAGATAATGACCAGCTATAAATCTGAAATGAACATATAATTATGAAAAGCGTGCAGAAGTCTTCTACTACTTTGTGTATAAGTTATAGAACCATAAGTTAATGACGTTGCCAAACGTGTAGAATATTATATATACAGTAATGAATAAACACAATTCCACTGACTAAACGTATTAAAACTATAAGTGGTGGTGGAAAATATATAACGAATATTCTTTATTTTTAGCTCATACGATATTGTCTTAACTATTAACAGAGCTAGTTCGAAAACCAATGATTTTAACTAAAGAATAAGTTACAACTTCATTCTACAATTTCAAGAGGATCTTATGATCAATTCTCAAATGAGTAACATTACGAGTTTGTAGATCATAGAACAACACACACACACACATACAATTATATAGATATATATAGATAGACAAATTTTAGCTCAACGGAGCAAGCAACACGTCATACTATAAAAATTTCTGTGCTACAAATTAATCACTCCAGTATGGATAATTTGATTCAAAATGCTTTTACAGTAGAACAATTATTAGGAAAAAATTATTGCTAAATAGAAAAGTTATGTAGGGCTGGCTACTGAACTTGAAAAAAGAAAAGCTTGGTGTTTGAATAGAACGTCAGTTTTCATCATTATACCTTTCATTTAACTAAATTTGGAATACTATTTTTATGACTATTTTACAGTGGAGTAACATTTTACGATTGGAAATTCTGGTTCTATTTGTTTTGCCGATGGGGAAGCCAGTAATGTAGGGATTTTATTCTTCTTGTAAAGTCCAGACAGCATAGTCTGCAATGTGATTATTAACCGGATCCAGTGATATGTCCACTTCCATCCCTGTCTTAGTTGGTTCCTTTTTTCAACTTCAGTAGCCAGCCCTACATAGCCCTTTTTTTTTTTCATTTAACGAGATTTTTTTCTTTCTAATACTTATTTGTTTGCTTCTTTTATGGGAGTGCATTCTAAAACATTATAAAGTTTGCAGAGAGTAATAATAAAATATGTAGTCAAAGATCGTGGAGACTAAAATCAAAAATAATATTCAACGTTAAACTGGTACACAATTAAAAAACATTTTATTTAGGCTTATCTATGGCCTTCAAAAAGTTGACGAGTCCTGAGGATGACGTTGTAACGTCGAAACTTGTACGATTAATCGCACAAAGATTTTGAAACAAGCAATCGAACAAATCAAAGATACTCGGTCTCAAAACAAGGTCGAAGCCTGACTTTTAACTACTGAAACTGCTAACATGGCGTCATGTAATATTGAGAACGTATTTATACGCTAGTATATCCTAAAATTCTTGAACAGTAATTGAGTCTCCTCTTAGATAATTTGCCAGAAACTGGCAATTTTCTTACTCCCAATATTAGTTCAATACCCGATAATTATCTTTGAGCTATCAGGTAACAAGAAATTGAATACCGTAATGAACATAAAAAAAATGGTAAACATGGATAAGTTCACACTAAGGAATATTTCATGTGTGAAACTCGAGTGATACCGATGCTCTGTGAAGTTTTTCGCTGGAGTACCATGTCAAAATCTAAGAATTTATTAACCGTACTCTTTATTTTTTAACACGTCAATGTCGAAGCTCCACTTGACGAAGAGTTCATTGAAGAGCCAGAAACTTGTAGGTTAAATATAACCTTACATATATCCACGTTTAAAGTACTTTGGCCCAGTATGATTTGGAGTTAAAAGGAGTGTCACGCTAGTGAAAATGGCAGTTCTGAAAACTCGTTACAAATCTTATTGGAATATTTTGCTACGTTAGAAACTAAAGAGAATCATTTTTTGTCGAGTTTTAACATTATATAGAATATAGTCTCAAAAACACTATTTGATAAGCAGGTTTTCGTATTATATAGAATATAGTCTCAAAAACACTATTTTTGATAAGCAGGTTTTGGTATTATATAGAATATAGTCTCAAAAACACTATTTGATAAGCAGGTTTTCGTATTATATAGAATATAGTCTCAAAAACACTATATTTGATAAGCAGGTTTTGGTATTATATACAATATAGTCTCAAAAACACTATATTTGATAAGCAGGTTTTG
>NW_013666070.1:392863-394341 GCF_000517525.1 Limulus polyphemus | reverse complement strand
CGAGCATGTTTGGTGGTATGCGGATTTTAACCCGCGACCCTCAGATTGTGAGTCGAGCGCCTTATCCACCTGGCCATGCCTGGCTCCAAAAACTACATTCAAAAATATTATATAGAAAGTACCTAAGACAACCATTAATATATTATTATACTATTAACTGATTTCCAATTATTTTAACTCAATGTTGCATTAATATTAATTTATATTCTTCTTGATAATGGCCCCCCAGTGGCACAGCGGTATGTCTGCTGACTTACAACGCTAGGACAGATAGTCCATTGTGTAGCTTTGTGCTTAATTACAAATAAACAATCTTGATAATGTTTTCATCAGATCCTACATAGGAAATACTTTCGTTTACACACCCCTACCGATCTCATCAACATAGACTCTTACAATTATTCAGGTAGCCAGTTCGTTAACGAGAGATAAGGCGTTTGTTCGTGTATATATCTCTCCGCTTTCCAATTTTTCACTGTTTACTTGGGGACAGATTGGTAGGGATTTTGTTATATTTTTATTTCAGCAACTATTTTACTTTTCGTTTACGGCTTTTTCTTTTCTTTTTTAGTTAAAAAATATTTTTGGATATTTTCAGTTTCATCCACCGCGTTCAAATAGAAAATATTATACGACAACCTTTGATATATTATATTTTTCACACTAAGAACACTCGTTGTCGAAATTATGTATAAAAAGTACCTACGACAACCTTTAATATATTATTATTATATTTTTCACACTAAGAACATTCGTTGTCGAAATTATGCCAATTATGTCTCTAATTTATTTACGTTTCGGGAATAGACGTTGTGTTTTCCATTTGTTCACATTAACGTGCTGAACGAGGTGCTACTTATATCTTATCGACTTTCAAACGGTTATAAAGTAAACGCCATTTATATGTGTTATTAAGTGTTAACCTGTTGTTTCAATTTACTAAGCTTCTCCTCTATAACAAAATTCATAAAATATTTTTTCACACTAAGAACACTCGTTGTCGAAATTATGTATAAAAAGTTCCTACGACAACCTTTAATATATTATTATTATATTGTCACACTAAGAACATTCGTTGTCGAAATTATGTATAGAAAGTACCTTTATGAAAAAATAACGCTTAAAACAAACAAAATCATTCACATCAAATATTTTACCAACGTTTCTATTCTTGTAATCAAGTTATTGTATACTCTAGAGATGAATGTCAATAAAGATAAATCACTCTTTTGTGTAGTTTAATGTGAAATTAGGATGTTATATGTCCTCAACATCGCTTACATATAGTCATATTATCTCTTTATTTCCTTGCTTGTTTGTTGATAAGCACAAAGCTACACTATATTTGATGTGAATGATTTTGTTTGTTTTAAGCGTTATTTTTTCATAACTTAGGATGTTATATGTCCTCAACATCGCTTACATATAGTCATATTATCTCTTTATTTCCTTGCTTGTTTGTTGATAAGCACAAAACT
>NW_013666070.1:385403-392060 GCF_000517525.1 Limulus polyphemus | reverse complement strand
TACACTGCTAAATTAGGGACGGCTAGCGCAGATAGCCATCGTGTAGCTTTGCGCGAAATTCCAAAAACAAACAAACAATGTAGTTTTTAATGCTGATTTCGATAATACAAATTAAAATATGAAGAAGTGATAAGAACTATTTTTCATAAATTTTTATTTTGCTAGGTTATGTCGGTTTATGTGAGGTTAGATCAAGTTAGACTAATTAATAATTATGTTTATTTAGAATAAAATAAATTTCATTAAAAAGTCTTTAAAAAATAAAATATTTTCCTATTTTTTCCACTTTAAAAATCAATTATTCAAATTTTAATTTATATTTCTGAAATTTGAAGGCGGTGCATGAAACAGAAAATATTTCAAATATTTTAAATGTTAATGAAGTATCCGGTGAGAAGACTCTATTTCACTATTGGTGATATTATTTGTTTTCAAGCCAAACATTGAGATGATATTTTTAAGTGGTATAAGTTATAAACTTCCATTACAGAGTTTATAAACTAACTATATGCTGGGACAACGCTCATGTGTAACACAACTATAATATAAAGTTTCATTACAGAGTTTATAAACTAACTATATGCTGGGACAATGCTCAATTGAAACACAAGTATAATTTACAGAAATTCACTAGTATTCATAATTAATTCTCTCGGGTTTAGGCAAATTTATAGGTTGATTCTCATTAGTCTACTTCACTTTCAACCTGGTAGCAGACAAGATAAAACAATTAATTAAAATACATCAACCTAAAATACAACTATTAAAAATTAGCTGAAATAACATGCACGTTGTTTACCATATATACTCAAAGAAACAAAAGCTTCATAGAAATGTTTAAATGATAATCCCGGCAGTAATGTGTAATTTTACAGGTATCTAAAATGTGAAACACATGATACACGTGTAAAATATGTTCACTGAAGACAGTTCCATTAAGAGTAGAACAGAACTATGAAGTAATTAAGTAATTTGTTAGAACAACTTGGTAATTTGGCAAGTATTACATTAAGCTGCCAATTTCCTTCATGTTATTTAAAAACCGATTATCTAACAGCACTCATATAAATATTATATGGCGAGCCAAGGAGCTTGATAAACATCCCGAGTGTGTTATCGTGTTATGAATCAGGTTAAGAGGATCTGATTAAAGTGGACAACAGCCGAGTGAGGTCGCGTGAGATGTTTACACAATGAACCTGGTCATAAATTTGATACCCTCTTCTGTTTCTTGGCAGGTGCATTACACTGTAATCTTAGACTGTTCTATTGCTGCTTCGGGGGATCGTAGCAGCTCAGTTGCTTAGTTAGTCCTGGTAGCGTAAGGTACATGTTAGTAGAGTGTAATGTTTTATCGATACTGTTTAGCTTGGTGGTTGAAATAGTGGCTATTTAGCACAACACAAGAATAAGCGAGACACAACCATTGGATAGTGTGATTTAATGGTGCAAAATTAAATGATTTTTCTAGGAGCAAAAAAAAAAAAATATATATGTATATATAAATCACGCATGTACGAGGGGGTTCAAGGGGGTTCGGACGCCCCTTATATTTCTGATGTAAAAAAATAATGCCGCCAAATTGATATGAACGTTCGGTATCTACTCTTCGCCGGTTGAATAATTACCTGAGGAATACGCAAACCTAAGAAAGACTGGGTGCTCTAGCTTTAATACATAATCTTTATGACACTGCTGTGAAAATAATGATTTGTTGACTTTTCATTGAATGTTTGTGGATTTTATGCAATTGTTTAAGCTATATTTCATGCTATATTTTCATAGCACCTATCTGTCACACATTTTCTGGGGGTCATGCCCCCCAGACCCCCGTATCATTAGCATGCAAAGCGTTCTGATTGTATTTCGCAAAACGTGTTGCCTTTTGATCTCACAAATTAGAAACCCCATTTCAAACATTCTGCGTACGAGCCTGTAAATTCACAAAAAAGGGGTACACCCCCCACAAAAAAACATATATTCTTCGCTCATTTATATTTCATCTATGGACATAGTCATATCCACCTTCATGCTGATTAGTAATGCAGTACGTTTTTCCTAGAATAAGATTTAATAAAAACAATATATTTATTATGTCCTGGATTTTACACTGCTGCATAACAGTCCAATCGTTTATCATTTGTTGTTCAGTTTACTATGTCCATAGAATAGACCAGAAATAAAGAGCTTTAAAACAACTAAATTTGTGAATTAATATGCATGTTATAATCTTGTGTATTGATTAATTGCAAACCCTTAGCTCAAAGTCCCAATGAACAAGAATAATAAACATTCTAAAAACGTAGGTGATTAGATTCAGACAAGACACAATAGATGCAGTAAACCAAATAAATTTATTAAAGATAAACAAATTATGATTAAAATCACACTGAACTTTAAATATTAGAAATAAATAATAATAATACCAACATATTGTAGGGGATATGGCTACACTTATGGTCAAATTAAAAACATAAACGTACTTTAGACAAAATGTGTACTCCAGAACCATATGAACAAAAAGATGTACTCCAGGACCATATGAACAAAAAGATGTACACCAGGAACATATGAACAAAAAGATGTATACCACGACTATATAAACAAAAAGATGTACACCAGAACCACATGAACATAAAAATGTATACCACGACTATATGAATAAAAAGATGTACACCAGGAACATATGAACAAAAAAGATGTACTCCAGAACCATATGAACAAAAAGATGTACTCCAGGACCATATGAACAAAAAGATGTACACCAGGAACATATGAACAAAAAGATGTACACCAGGACCATATGAACAAAAAGATGTATACCACGACTATATAAACAAAAAGATGTACACCAGAACCACATGAACATAAAACTGTATACCACGACTATATGAACAAAAAGATGTACACCAGGAACATATGAACAAAAGATGTATTCCAGGACTATATGAACATAAAGATGTATACCACGACTATATGAACAAAAAGATGTACACCAGGAACATATGGTAGGAATAAAGACAATTCTCTCAGACATGACACAAACGCAATCAGAAAACTGTTGTATCATCCCAGATGAATCAAATTCAAATAGTGGGACCCCGACTGTGATGTTTTTCAACCTATATGTAGCAACTACATGAGCGATGGGCACCAAAGTGCTGAACCACAGGTAATCTACATGATATAGAAATAAAACGTTATTAAATTGTTTTTGCAATAACTATAAAGGCGTTAGAAGAAAGAAAGTTTCACCTGTCAATAACAAATTTGTACGTTTTCACAAGCAAATCACTAATTCCGATTGTTTGTTTCTTTGTTTTTGAATTTCGCGCAAAGCTACACGAGGGCTATATGCGTTAGCCGTCCCTAATTTACCAGTGTAAGACTAGAGGAAGGCAGCTAGTCATCACCACCCACCGCCAACTCTTGGGCTACTCTTTTACCAACAAATAGTGGGATTGACCGTCACATAATAACGCCCTCACGGCTGAAAGGGCGAGTATGTTTGGTGTGACGGGGATTCGAACCCGCGATCCGTGGATTGCGAGTCGAGCACCCTAACCACCTGGCCATGCCGGGCCTACACGACCTCCGAAGAAATAAAAATGTTTATGTACAAATAAATATTAACCATAGAGTGATGAATAGGTTAAAGTGTAAGGTCACAGAATACAGGGTAACTATAGATAAAATAAGATTATCAATATTTCTATATGAATTAGATTTTAATTAATACATTGTACAGTTTGTACTCATTATAAAATTCAACTTTTCTGAGATGTCTGCATTATTTGCCACATTTATTGACCTTGCCATGTTTACTTATATCTATGATGGTGTTCAACTGGTAATGTAGTAGGCCTAGATGTATACAGGTCATGTAATAGAGAAAATTAAACTGGTAATGTAGTAGGCCTAGATGTATACAGGTCATATAATAGAGAAAATTAAACTGGTAATGTAGTAGGCCTAGATGTATACAGGTCATATAATAGAGAAAATTAAACTGGTAATATAGTAGGCCTAGTTGTATACAGGTCATATAGTGGAGAAAATTATTGTAATTATTGTTTTATTTCGTAATAAACAAGTGGTGTCTAAATGTCCTACTTCGTCATTTTTTAGGTGTCTAAATATCCAGTGTTCAGTTGTCCTGGACTCACATTACCTCATATTAGACTCATTGTTCATTCTGTAGAACAAGGTGAAAATGGAGTAAGTGTTCGTTTAATTAATTGTTGTTCACCGGCATATGTACCCGTGCTATGCACGGTGAGAGTTTTATGTTTTTCTCCGAAATGTGCCAGTGGCAATATAAAGGTTAAAAGAGCATAAAATTATTCGTGTCGACTGGTCTTGATTATTTCAAAATAATTTTGTTTTCTATTTTATTATATTTATCAAAATGCAATAAGTAACATGTGACTTAAAAACATCTCGCTTAATATAAATGTGCCTATCTTGTTATAAACAACGTGTGAAAAAGAAATCCCTCAAATGATTGATGGCGTTTGAAAACGAAACTCAACTGTAGCACTAATGCTCCACCTTTTATGAATGGTGTTTCTGTTTTTGTCCTAAATATGCCAGTGTTGATTGAAAGTACATAGACTATATGTAAACCCCGTGTAATGAAAGAGGAAACTGGATAGATCACATCAATGCCTCTAATGGCCACCCCCACTGACTGACCTATATTTATCCAGTACTGAAACTATGAAAAAAGAAAAATAACTTCTTCTTGACACATCCCAAATCATAATTGGTTGATTAAACTACATTTGACATGTCCAAATACAAAATCCTTGTAGAAGGTTAGAGGTCAAAGAAACAGACTACTCTTAAAGTATAGTAGGATTGCATCAATCAACTATAATTTTTGTTTAAACCTAAGTAAATCTATATTACCGTGACTAGTTATTCCCAGCGCCTCGCCGCTTAGGTTGTACGACCGGACGACGCTCGTTAAAGCGCTTGCGCACGCGAGCGCGCGCCTATTGTAAGCTTAATAAAGTCACTTGATGTTCAAGTACAAAAGCATTGAAAACGTGTCGTTGCTGGATTGTACTAAAGCGATTCACATCAGCGTATAAACCAACAGTTCTTGTTGCATGTTGATCCAATCTGTAAGAAATCGCTCGAAGGAACTCTGAATGTACGTTTCAGTGCTATTTTAAAGATGTATATAAACGTGTTTATTGTCATGTGCACGAATCGCAATTAGGCAATTTATATATGTTTCTGACAACGCCATTCGCAAGTTTAGTGAGAGAGCTTAAGAGCACCTTCAAATGACACACCTTGAGTAACAAATAATAAACCGAGCTTTGCAGCATTCGAAAGGCAAAATCGTAGTTGGCTAACTTAAAGTACCTGCTAAGTAATCAGAGTCTCATCCTCAGATCCAACCCTTAACTATATTTTCATTTCACAAAAATTCATCAGTGACTCGACAGTCTAGACTTGTTCATGATACAGTATATCTTGAAGTGAAATCGAGATAGAAAGACTTGTTAACTGAACTGAAATCAAACTTAGTTTCAGCCAGCTAGCGCATATGATTTCCTGATGAGTAGTTTCACCGAATGATCATTTGTATTACTTTTCTGTTAACGCTCTCGGCATCCGTAACCGTTTACAGAAAAATCAAATTAGCATCCAGCAAATATTATTTTTAATGGTTAAACGCATTATTCGCAAATGTACTAGTTTTCAATTCTTTCGCTAGGTTTGTTTTCATGATTCTTTTCTTTCATTAGAAGTAAAACAAATTTCCTGTTGTAGATACTCTAAACGAATTATACATGTACTAATGAGACAAATACATTTTGATACCAAGAATGATTTGGCGTTCTTTAAACAACGGTCTAATCATTACACACGTCCAGCAGATAGCCCGATGTGGCTTTACTGTAAGAAAACGCATCAAATTATGGCGTTCTGTTACCATCAGTCCAATATTTAAACTCTCACATCAAATTATGGCCGTCCCTAATTTAGCAGTGAAAGACTAGAGGGAAGGCAGCTAGTCATCACCACCCATCGCCAACTCTTGAGCTACTCTTTTACCAACGAATAGTGGTGTGTACCGTCACATTATAACGCCCCCACGCGACCCTCAGATTGGGAGTCGAGCGCCCTAACAACCTGGCCATTCCAGGCCTATAGGAAGAAATTCGAAGTAGGTTTTACCCCTACAGTGAAAAGCTAAGTGCGGCGTTTTGTAGTAGATGGAATTTCAAGCACAAAACACTCAGTATTAAAAGCTGTCTACGTGGCCCAGGTAACAGTATGCAGCATGTAACGAATTTGTTGTTATATATTTGTATTAATATGAACGTTTGTTTAGATAAATTGTATATTTTAAAACATGCGTAGCTTATAGTGTTAAATATGTATTGCGAAACTCCCGCCTATTCTCCAGAGTTGTAGAAGATTCTCGGGAGTAAGAATCAACAATATATCTTTATACGTGAACGTTTAAATATAGCTCAGTACTGTTATGTAATCTGAATTTTCTAGAAAACCTTCCCACGCCTATAACTACAACCCACGCTACGCGACAAAGACAGTGTCTGTTAGTAGTTCGCTGTAATCAGTGTGCTATAAATTTCGAAAGCTATAACGCTTATCAATCGGAAAACTCTGCTGTAC
>NW_013666070.1:366342-384381 GCF_000517525.1 Limulus polyphemus | reverse complement strand
TTGACCAGGAATACTTATAAATTTCGAACATTACAAATCGATTAACTTCAGTAGATTCTCATCAGACATTAGTAATTTTTACGAAGACATATAAATTCATCATGGAGAGCTCAGCGTGTGTGGCAAAGAACAAAGCTAGCTAGCTTCCCAGCGAATCGTACCTACATCAACTCGTAATTAACTCACTCATCGTAAACCCTCGATAAGATATCAAGGAAGTTCCAGACTAGAAAGAAAACTTTATATTGTTTGTGAAACTTCTGTTTATAAATCATTGTTTGTAATAACTATTTGTAATAATTGTTAATGTAAATTGTACTGTTGTGTATATATTAAAACGGATTTGTGTTAAAAACGAAGACGGTGTATATCAATCTTGTTGGCAAATATCATAAAAGTACAATTTAACTACTAAATTTAAATTATCAGTTAACTCGGCTTCGAACTATCAGAAATTCTAATACGCAACAAACATAATTAAGAAGGATTTCCATCTGGAAAAGCGATACAAACCATATTTACATAAGTTGATTCCACAAGAAATTCATTCAACCGTCGCATACCTTAAGCAGCTGGAGAATGAAATGGGTGTTCATATTATTCCATACGAATACATGCCGGTCAACTAAATGGACGCAGCACTTAAAGATTACAGTATGATTGAACTGTTGAAACAAGTACTGTGAAACCCCAGTCATTCTACATTATATAGATTATGAAAAGTCAAGAGATAGAGAAGGTGTAGTTTGGACATGACATTCTTACGACTCAGCCTTTTGTTGCCATGATTGTTTGTCTGTATGTTTGGAATTAAGCACAAAGCTACACAATGGGCTATCAGTGTTCTGCCCATCACGGGTATCGAAACCCAGTTTCTAGCATTTCAAGTCCGCAGACATACCGCTGTACCACTGGGGGGGGGGGGGGCTGTTGCAACGAAACTACAATGCACGTCAAGATGCAAGGTCAACAGATAGAACATGCCTGCAAGTGACTGTACTGACATGGTGAGACGTGTTTTAATATAACACATAATATTCTGGCGTATAATGCAATTTTTATGCTCAAGAGGAACGTGTCAGAAAACCTTCATTATGTATATGTCAATGTATAATGACTGTGGAATCTACAGAGCATGAAAATTAATCATGAAAAACGTGGAAAGACAACACTGATGTTTATAGGAATAGATAATGAAGGCTCACAAAAATTACACTTTTCGTATAGAAAGAAAATATCTCGCATCGCTTCCGATGTAATTGAAAATGAGGATTTGTTTCTGGTGGTTTCTTTCATAGGGTCAAGAAGAAGTAATAATAATAATAATATTGTTTTTTGAAGATTTAGAAATCGAAAGAATGAAAAAATCCATCAATGTAGGATTAAATTTAACGCCTTTTAATGCACGTTTCGTTTATTTGGATCTGCAAAACTTGTCATGCAAGTCAGGCTTTGTGAAATTCCGGACATTGAAATGAATGTTTCCAGCGGGTTGGGTTCTGCTTTACGCTTTAGTAAACATATAGAAAAGGCCGGTGAAACAACATCCCCGTTTGTAGTCTTAACGTTTTATTCAGTTTACATTATCTCTTCCCTTATTTTTGCCGATGCGTATTATTATTATAATGATTAAGGTGATGTTGAATCTTTTATTCGTACATTGTATTTTTATAACTCGATTAATTACACTTATGCGTTATGAAAATCGTGCTTAATAATCATGTCATTTATGAATTTGATATTGTGATGCAAACATGTATGATCTGTGAACAATATGTTCTTAGCACATCAATATTAATTTCCGAAAATACAAAAATTGTTAAACAATATTTATATTTTAATCAAATCTGAATATATTTCAATAAATACCAATTTTTCTCCGTCTTATCACTTCAAAACTGGATACTAATTGTTCGTCTGTTATTATCTATTCGGACATAATAATAATGTAATTCATACGAACATTATTTGTGGGCAATCCAGTAAATCATTAGTAAGTGGTTTCAGGTGAACTTGACGTATACGGACAATATAAATTATAATCACTTTAATTTTTATGATGTAATTGAATCAAGTTTAAATTATAAACACCACTGTAACCTTCTCACACACTGTAAACCTTTACCAGATTAAATGTTGTGTGGTCGTCATGTCATTCAAATTCACAACCCAGTATCTCATACCCGACACACATTTAACTGAAACATATGTCGTTAAATCATAGGGTTACCGTACTGAGTTTTTATGGAAGAGTGTACTGTTAGATAGAGATCAACGTTCCAATGAAATAAATATACATACTAACAACTATGCAAACCTGGCATAACCTGATAATAAGGGGCACTCGACTCGCAATCTGAAGGTCGTGGGTTCGAATCTGCTCCCGGATATGTTTGCCTCTTCAGCCAAGGGGGCATTATAAAATTTCTATTAATCCCACTCTCTATTTGTTGGTAAACAGTAGCCCACGAGCTATGGACGACTAGCGCAAGTACCCTACGAGTACCTTTGCGCGAAATTCAAAACAATTACTGATTTAAAGCAGGCACCAGAACCTCAACAGAATACCAACATAAACAAACAATCTACCACACAAACATTTGCACAGGCAGTAAAAACCCACACCCAAACTGAAGATACCACAAAACAAAAGAAGAACACTAAACCCATTAATGCTAAAACAGAAGAAATAACAGTGGTAGTCACAAACATATTTTACGAATTTCTGGCAAAATACAACAACTCCCAAAACCAAGAAGACTGCATCACACTAATCATAAAAATAGCGCTAGAACAACTACTACCAATATTACCACACATAGCACAATCACTCTTACTACCACTAACGTTACAGAACACAAATACCAAGCAAACATAAGACTACGCATATCTACAACTTGATAACATAAAACGGACATGCTCTGAAAAGGAAAATGATAATAGAATTCAACAAATCAAACCAGCCAACCAAAACCCAACTCCAGAAGATAGTATAATATAACAACAGTACATTAGGGAGGAAGAGGTCTACTAGAACCTGACCCTCCCAGGTTGTAAAAGACCTAAATCCCGATCCAGAGAGAGAGAGGAACTGGTGTTTGGAGAGTTTCTTGAGTAAGGTATGCTATTTCGTTTTTTTTATTGTTCCTGTCATTAATAGTTAATTAATAGTCTTACTAGTTACTTACCATATCGAATGTAATTACTTTAATTGATTTTAATTTTTCATTCATTCCAATACGTTTATTACGATTTGCATTGTTAGCTTCGAATTTATGTTTGGAGCTAACCTAAACAGTCCAATCTGACCGAACCTCGTGAGATATTATTAGGTGTACGGCCGAAATTATCATTATCATTAATAGCCATGGTAGCCAACTGATGAAACAATGTATTCTAATCTTTATAACTAGAGACGTAAGAAAAGTATATTTAACAAGCTATACTGATGGCCAGGTTAATGTTTAGTACATAACTTATTCTGATGCCAGATATTAATACAACTGGACCGAACGTGGTCCAGTGGTTAACGTGCCCAGCTATGGATCTGAAGCTCCGCGATTATGGAGTTACCGGCAAAAAAAAATAAAAAAAAATATGGTTCTCATTTTGAGGCAGAGAGTGCATTATAAGAGTGACAAAAAATCTGACTGTTTGGTCTGACAAAGATAGTCCAAGAGTTGAAACAAGGCGGTTTTGACTAGCTGCCTTTACTCTAGGATCTTACTTCGAGATAAAAACGTCTAGCGCAGATAGATCTCGACTTGCTGTGCTAGAAATTCCATTAAGAAACAAGGAAACATAATTTTTATAACTATAAATTTAAAAATCTGAGTTAATAAGAGAAAAAAAAAATGATCCGAGTAGATTTGTTTTTTCTTATGTTTACCACAGTAGTACTTTACTCACAGCTATTTTGTAATATGTATCTTCTTAATCTGCCCCCCCCCCCAATGGCACAGCGGTACGTCTGTGGACTTACAACGCTAGAAACCGGGTTTCGATACCCGTGGTGGGCAGAGCACAGATAGCCCTTGTGTAGCTTTGTGTATAATTAAAAAACAAACAAACTTCTTAATCATAGGTATCTTCACTGAAATGTATACTATAAATTTCTAATAATAAGGCCTAGCATGGCCTGGTGCTTAGGATGCTCGACTCGCAATCTGTGGGTTGCGGCTTAAAAACCACGTCCTACCAAACATACTCGTCCTTTCAGCATTGAGAGCGTCATAATGCTTCATTCAATCCCACTATACTAGGCTAAAAGAGTAGCCCAAGAGTTGATGGATGATATTGACTAGCTGCTCCCCTTCAAGTCTATCAATAATACCCCCCAGTGGCACAGCGGTACGTCTGCGGACTTACAACGCTAGAAACCGGGTTTCGATATCCGTGGTGGTCAGAGCACAAATAGCCCTTGTGTAGCTTTGTGCATAATTAAAAACAAACAAACAAATTATCAATAATAAATTAGAGACAGGTGGTGCAGATATCACTCGAGTAGTTTTGAACGAAATTCAAGACAAACCAAACCTTACAGCAAATCATTGATTGTTTGGAGAAGTAAGTAGCTCATCTCCTATCGGAATCTATCTAAACTAATTAAAATTATTGTTGACCTGTACAGACGTACATCTCTGTGCACAAGCGTTACTTCCACGACTTATATACGGTAGCTGTTAATATTTCTAGTGTGATTAATGTTGTTGAGCTTATCTTTCACCCATAAGGGTCATAGCATTTGCAGGATTTGTCACTTATAAACGCGCGAAAAGTATGCTTAAGTGTTTTCAAGTTATCGACTAATAAAGGTAATAAATACTTCAGCTGTGTGCCTCTGTATTCATTTCGAAGTTTATTTGCAAATTCCTTATTGTAATTATTGTTTAATTACAATTGTATTATATAGAATGTGGGAATTAGGATTTCGCTAAATAGAATTGTGGAAGAGTTACGTTAGTATTTTAAGTCACCAGAAAAATTATTATATTTGAAAGCACAGTTAATGAGCCGTCTCTGCTATAAGTGTGGTATAAGTGTGGTATCATCACTTACATCCATATAATTAAGATATCATGTAATTTGTGTAGGTACATATTTTATAATTAATATTATATTCTATGCAGTTTGAATATACTACACTCATAGTAGAAGTAAAAAAGGAGTAAACAGTGCATTCACTATCGGAGTGTATTTCATTCCTTTGAAAGGATTATTTTTTCTGTATTTGAATAAGGTGACAAGGAATATAATGAAACGGAAGTAAGAAACTTTTTTCATCATTTATACGGAGAACAGTTAGTTTTCATCTTGTATGTCAGCAATTAGGAGTAAATACGTTTTATTGGAAGTCACCATCATATAATCTGGAACTATTGTCGTGCTAAATGACATAACATCAGTGCTGTTTTTCGTTCTTTCTAACAACTCCGTTGTTGAAGTGTGATAATTATTCATTCGAGAGATTGTATTTATACTTGAGAGATTACTCTAAACGTACCAGTTTATTTTTAAGTGCATTAGCCGATAACTATGTGTTATAAACAATGTGTGTGTGTGTGTATTTGGTTATAGCAAACCAACGTCGATCTATCTGCTGTGTCCATAGAAGGGAATCGAATCCCTGATTTTAACGTTATAAATCCGAAGACTTACCGTTGTTCCACCGGGAGACAGTAGTTTAAAACTTTTAAATTCAGGTTTTTGTTATCATTACCATCTGCCTAATATTTTTTACTGCAGCAAAGTTATCATTATCATCTTCAGTTCAACCAAAGTAATTTATCAACTCTTACGTCCTGCTACTATAATTATTCTGTAATTTATTTCATGACTCGCCATCCAACTTTAAACCTTTATAGACTGAATAAATAATTGTTTATTTTGCTCAAGAGCTTTCCTGGTACACATATTGTGCAAAAATATTTAATTACTGAAACAGTCTACGGGGCAGTCTATCTCTAATGGGTCTCTTATTATTATGAGACGATTATTATCTTAGAATTAATATCTTAGAAATAGAACATAGACTGTTAGTAAAAAAACATACATGGTGTGAAAGTGTTCTCATTCATCACCATATATATATATTACAATTGGTAACACTGAAAGAGACTGGAATAAGATAAACACAAAGCAATACATGTACGAAAATAATAATAATAAAACCCTAAGACCTGGGGATCATGTACAAAAATATTCAGATCCACCAATAAAGAATCGAGTCACGTTATTGCAACATCAGACCCAATTTTTTTGAATTAGTCGTTGGTTGATCCGAACCCCATTCGAACTACATTCCATTATTTTAAAGTGTTTGGTCGTGTACTGGTGTTCCTCATGCTCGAGCATGTAGTTGGACAGAGAACTTTGTTTTTGTTTTGCTGAAGTTACATGGTTTAATAATTCTAAATAACTATTCAACCTGTATACCTTCGTTCACATTGAAGATCGTTATATATCTAGTTACTATGATATCGTTTTAAACCAATTATTCTGTCCTTATCTCTAAAACTCCTCTTAAATGTCGGTTGCGGTTAGAAAATAATTCTCACGTCAACTTTTCTTGTTCATTTAGAGTGGCTGGCTAGATACGGTAGAACGAGAGTCAGTGTACAAGTGAATTGTTTTATAAGTGACACCACTGGTGGTGTAGGTTTTGTACCAAGATAAATATACTTTGTGTTTTCAATTCCATATTCCTAATTCACGTCCTACATGAAAAGCGAAATCGAACACACATATATATATGTATTATTTCGTAAAATATTTATCGAAAATGTGCTGAGCTCTGCCATATTTCGAAAGAATCTCACAAATTATAATCTTTAAAAAGAAAATGTTCAGACATGCAAAAATTATGGAGGTCCATTAGCATATCAGTCCGAACCTCTGACTTCTAGCTTAGTTGTTACTTTCGAACGGTTGTAGCATGTTAACTTGTTTCACTTGCTTCCAGGTGACACGCGACTTGTTATATCTCTTACGTTAACAGACCAAGTTGATGGAGAACGAGATAAAGACCTGTTCCAAAGCCTAGTTGATTCCGTGCCACTGGTATATGTCAAAGCTGTTCCCAGTCTCCATGCTGGAACATTAAATTCCCTATACTGCTTTATGATAGGTTATCTTCTGGCATATGGTAGATTTCCTCTTTTTCATTTCATTTCCTGTGATTTTTATACATAACATGTGGTCAAGATTGACGTTAAGGTACTCTTGCTCTACCTACCTCTTATTCTAGGTCATTCCCCTGAGATAATACCTGGTCTACCCATGGGAAAGATAGCTGTAAGGTTCCACTTAGTGTATGAAAAATATACAGAGGCTTTTTCCATTGGTCATTAAGGATATCCTGAGATTATAATCTTCCTTATGTTTCAATGGGATTGACCAACAGTAGCAAAAGTGGCAAGCATATTCTAGAATATAGCATTATAGAGCTATATACATAAAGCTGTGATTTCTCAGCCAGCTCAAATAATAAGTTTAGTTAGTAAAGTTTCATTACTATTACTTTCCTAAGTTTATTAAGCAAACTTGACTAGTTCTAACTAGAATTTATAGTTAACTACTTGGTAAATGTAGTATCCTTCCTCCTCTTTTATCATGTGCATTTGTTAAACTTTGATTATTTTGAATGTCAAATAAATATTATTTTCCACTGTATATTTTACATTGTGCTCAATCTCTTTCTTTTGTAAACTCAGTCAAAGTCAGAGGATCAAATTTCCTATTATATAGCAAACTTGTCTTACTCATATATATATTGATACAGTAAGCTTTTGCAGTAAGGAAGAGTATTTTAAAACAGGTACAATGTTTTAACCTTTTAATGTTAGGTGCAATGTTTTGGTCACTGGTGTGATCATTCTAACATGTGTACTTGAGAATGATCACACCAATGACTGAAGCGTCGTACCTGTTTTAAAAATATTTTCCTTACTGTTAAAGCTGTAACTTGTAATAAAATAATACTTTATAATTAGTACATAAACCCAAACTATTGATATTTATAAAATGTTACTTACACCTTCTATAAAGTTTTAGTTTTGTTTTTGTAATACGATTATTCTTCTTTTTTTCTTTCTAAAGTAGTCATGCTTACTAATTGTTGTATTTATGCCCATAGTTATTTAACAGTTCACGCATGTATTACTTGTATTGCAATATTAGATTATGGCTTTAGTCGTGTAAATAATTCATTATATTTACTTATATAATGCTCTTTTTGTTCGATCAGGATCATTTGTGCTTATGATGAGTTTGCAGTTTCGACTTGTAAGATTGTTTTATATTTAGCTTGAATTTTTCGTTGTTTCTACCATTATCAATGACTCTCTTGATATTTTCTCATGTCATACTTAAGTAGGTTAAGTATTTTGTGTTAAAGTGTATTTCTCTTCATTAATTTTATGTTTATAAAAAGTTATTTTTCATTTTCCTGTAAAGTCAACTTGCATGGTGTATGACGTTTTCTTATATATGTATATTTAAACTGTTGTTAAAATGTTATATATAATACTTGAAAGACCTTGTTAATGGACTGCATCTTTCTAGGAAGTGTTTTGATAACGTATGGAGGTGTTAGTGCAGTTCAGTTATATAGAGTTTAACCAATCATTGTTTTTAACCTTGATGTAATTTTCTATATCTCAGCTTCAAGATGTCATAGGCTACTTATCTAAAACGTCTCTTTTTCATTTAGTTTCAACTGTAAAAGCCCAGAAGACTTCCATTTCAATGAAGATTCACATAGAGATTGGAACAATTTGATAAAACCTTAGCTTGATGACACGATTGCTAGAAGTATTGCTTACCTTGCTGTATGACAAGGTACAGGCAATTTGATTTAAAGTGGCCCAAATACCCATATCCAAAGCAGGTGCTTTGGTCCTCCCTTCCAGAGCAACGTCTAGATGGAGGCATCATTGACATTAGCACAAATAAAATGAGAAACCCAGGAATCCCGTCTATTCACTAATATCAAGTGTCATAGAGCCAGAGTGTTGGCTGCTTGTTTTTCTTTAACAAAGTTTAAGTTCACTCACTAATTTCTTCCTCACCTGCGATTTATACAAATTCACACTTTTGAATATCATCACCAGAGAAACTGTTTCTGTTGGGGTGGTAACGTTTCTTATATCTAAATTATGTCTCACTGGCTTCAAACATTAGCCCCTCGATAAACTTGGCTTTGAGAATATTGTCATGATTCTTCAAAGCCATTACACTGTATTGTTTCCTATGTAAGTGGCTCAGATTATTAACATAAGCAACTAAGCTCTTGCTAGAAATCATCTTCCAAACATTGAACTTTGCCCAGTAGATAGCTCTTGTTATCCACTGTGTTGAAACATCAGTACAACTTGGCTACAACTATATCCTAGTCCCAGAATTGTTTCTCATTCAACAGTTCAATTGAATCAAGAGCTAAACCTCCAAAGGCCAAAATCAAGCACTGCACCACTTGCTCCTTATTCCAGATATTAAAAGCGGTTATCTACCTGAAACATTTCAAGAAATGGTCTAGATCCTACTTAGCTGCACTGTTATTAAACTTTGAGGGATATTTTGTTTAGCCTTTCTAATAGAGACCTTAAGTTGTAATGTAAATCTCTTTTCCACAGATTCTTAGTCACAGCCAGGCTGAGGCATCCAAAATGTTGAATGTATGGTGTAGTGGGTATAATCAGGGGACCCTACATTTACACAAGTGTTAGATCTTTGCTCCTAGACAGCAGAATGACGAATTACAACGTGTAGCTCATCTACTGGCTACGAAAGATTCCAGGGATCTTTGACCCAAGGATCAAGTATTCGCAGGATGATGCTCACTGTCTCTGATGCTGGCAGAACAGCCCAGGCTCTGGTTGGGGAATGCCTGGAAATTCTATAGTGACTGCCCCGTCCAGTCTCAGACTCACCAGCTCACACATCACTATAACGATCCCCAGACATAAACTCTATCAACCAAATTTCAGTAGTTCTCTTTCCCGAGTGTATTACTGTAACAAGAAAGAAATAATAGACATTAACAGTACTGGTACAAACAAGTCTAACATCCAGAACAGAACTTCTCCACGAGGTACCAACTCTCTCCAACAGTTGCCCGCCACCAGTGACTAACATTTCCTCCTGGTTACACGTCTTTTAATTAGTGTAAAATACGCTGTTTAGAATAACACAAGAATAACACTAATCAATAGAAATACAAAAATCCCTGCAACTGCACGAGAGAATAATGCTATTCTTTCCTAAAATGTTTTTGCTACCCACATCAATACTAGTGACTCTTATTAAAAATCAGAGTGGTTGTATCCTTGAGAAATCCACAAACGCACCAATAAAAATGTCTCTGTCTACTTTCATAATACGTTTAACTTTGCAGAAATCGCTCCTTTAAGAAGTCACATGTAATGCTAAAGGTGAATGACACTGAACAAGGGGTAAGTTGTGTGAAAGAAACTTGACTACTTCCTTGGCGAAAGTTGTGTATTAAAATTACATATGCTTATAAGTATGAAACTTTAGAATTAATTACGGTGTAGAAAATGTGCAATATTCCTGCTTACTACCTACCCACTTTATATGTTTTTCTCAGGTACATGTACGTAGCTCATTGTAATCCTGGATCTACTCTTTTTTATATTGAAATGTTGCCCATATTTCATTTATTATTATATATGAGAAATTAGATTGACTAAACTATACTTTCTATATTCCTCTGGTAAAAATACATAGCCTCTTGCTTCTGTACACTCAGAGTCTTGTGGTGGAAAAACGGACTCATCTGTATCCACATTTATTTCTATTGAAATATAGCCTATATATAATTTATCATTATATACACCAATCAGCCTGGCCCAGTAATAGATTTGTTTTTTCTGGGATTGGTATTTTAATATACCAAAGATGTTATATTCTTCTAGTAAAATTGTTCTGAATTTATTTTTTTTGTTCTAAAAATATACAGATTTTACACAACACGTGATAAAAGAAAAAAAAAGAGGTCAATTTGATCATATTTTAAGTTACCTTTGTTCCTTTGTTGTTCTTAAAGCAGATCGCACCTATTATTTCCCGGTGAGAACATTGCTTCATTAACACGACATTGTGTAAAAATATCGACAGCTGTGTTTCTCAGGTGATATCTAGAAGACAGGGTTCCACCTATTTCGTACTAAGAATGGCGAGTGTTGTGGACAGTGCATGTGGATCTGGGTAAATTCGAGGTTTCTTGAAACCTGTTCAGTCTGGTATATGTTTTCAATTTGCACATTTAGTTATAGAAGAGTCAGTAGAAGCGTGAGAACTGCAAGTAGACACAATGTGTCAGTGTTTGATTGTATTATAAATAAGGTACATTTTTTCTGCATCTGTGTCCATTTTCATTATTCTGTTTAACACCAACTCTATAATCAATATCCTGAACGAATCTCTATTTACTTAGCGAACCTACAGCTATAGTGAATATTCAGTTCACCTTAAATATACCACACATACACGTAGCTCATAGTGCTTCTGTATACACTTAGAGCCCTCTGGTAAAAAATAAAACAGACTCATATACCACCATTTTTTTGTCATTGAATTGTAGTCCAGAGATAATGTATAATTTATTATATATGAAAACCAGCCTCACTCAACCACAGGTTCTATGTTTTTTCTAGCATAAGTATACATGGCCCATGTTGCTTCTGTATACTCTAAGCCCTATGGCAAAACACGGACTTATGGACACTGTATCACTGGGGGCATTTTGTTATTTTACAGACTGGCAAAATATTTCACATACTTCCACAATGTTTTAAAGTTTTTTTTTCTAAACATATTTGCTTTTCCTTAGCAGGGACGTCATTTCAGATTTCAGTAGGGGTTGAGCTTTCTGCAGATTTAAAATAAAAAAAAAAATCGGGTTATGATGGGAGAATTTTGCGTAATTTGTATGTTATAAATCATGTAATAATAAAATTATCCAAACAGAACAAGTCGGGATCCTGTTTGCAAACTTGCCACTGAAGTATGAGTAGTGTGAAATGATGAAGATTATTGGATTTGTGGGCACAGAGTGGGAACCGTTAAATGAAAGCCCTTACATAAACTATGCATTGTGTGAAATGATGAAGATTATTAGATTTGTGGGCACAGACTAGGAACCGTTAAATGAAAGCCCTTACATAAACTATGCATTGTGTGAAATGATGAAGATTATTAGATTTGTGGGCACAGGCTGGGAACCGTTAAATGAATGCCGTTACATAAACAATGCATTGTTCCTAAATTAAAAATTGTTATTAACCACATGGCGCCCCTGTTCCTTGACATTTGTCAATCTACTTTGAAAAATAATTCATCAACGTTGAAGTTTCACACGCACAAAAAATCAAACAATACGTTTAATGTCAGTTGGATGAACGCCTTACACAGTTACGCTCAGATACAAAAACATAATTGACTTCCTACACTCCATTAACTATTTTGAAAATCAAAACGAAAACACCCACATCTTAAAGAACGAATTATACATCACATTCTCTTGGTAAAATCAATTAACACGGTAGTTTCCTGTCAGGCCCTAACAAATGGTATCTTGACTGATTTCCATAAAAGAGCTTTAGCTAGAGGCCTTAATTCTGCCCTTTCACCCCCCCCCCCAAAGAAAAACTATAACCAGTTAATTACCTTTAAATAACCTTTAAAAATTGTTTTATACTAAGAAATTTTTATCTTAAATGTTTAGAACACATCAGTGGTTTAGCTTTCATATTATGCTGAACTTCTCGGGTCTTCTTTATTTGGCTAAAAATCCAGATATTATTGATACTAAACCAGATGATGGATCTGTAGTGGTAATTATGAACAAAGATGATTATATCGACAAAACAGAAAGTATTCTTTCGGACGAAAACGAATTATATCGCCGAACATACTCGCCTTTTCAACCTTGGTAGCGTTGTAATTTGACGGTCAGTCCCACTATTCGTTGTGAAAGAGTAGCCCAAGAGTTGGTGGTGGGCGATGTTGCCTAGTTTCCGTCCTCTAATTTCATACTCCCCAATAAGGGACGGCTAGCGCAGGGTAGCCCTCAAGTAGGCTTGCTAGAAAATTAAAAAACAAACAAACACATAGTCGGATGAAAACAAGTTTAATAACTTAGATTATGAACCCACATACAATCTCGAACATAAAGTGCGAAGACGTTTATTTACCATAGAAATATATTTATATATATATACAAATGAAACCACCTATAAAAAAAACGTCCAATTGGTTCCTGCTATTTTATATGGGTACCTATAAAACATATGGAGAATAGGATTCATTAAGATCTATTGTATAAAGTATTGGTTCCTACACTTCTACACTCATCAGGTTCCCTAACTCGTTCCTTGAATTCACAGTTGAACGTAAATTCATCTTCTCCAACGAGATTAAAGACATTATTGGGGAGAAGAACTTAACTGCAATAATAACACGGTTATAGTTAGTTTTAATATATCTTCACTCTTTTTTTTTCAAATATATCCATTCAAGTGAAACTACTGTAGAACTTTTATACAAGGAGATTGACTCTCGTTTCAAAAATATCCATTCAAGTGAAACTACTGTAGAACTCTTATACAAGGAGATTGACTCTCGTTTCAAAAATATCCATTCAAGTGAAACTACTGTAGAACTTTTATACAAGGAGAATGACTCTTTTTTTCAAAAATATCCATTCAAGTGAAACTGCCGTAGAACTTTTATACAAGGAGATTGACTCTTGTTTCAAAAATATTCATTCAAGTGAAACTACCGTAGAACTTTTATACAAGGAGATTGACTCTCGTTTCAAAAATATTCATTCAAGTGAAACTGCCGTAGAACTTTTATACAAGGAGATTGACTCTCGTTTCAAAAATATCCATTCAAGTGAAACTGCTGTAGAACTTTTATACAAGGAGATTGACTCTTGTTTCAAAAATATCCATTCAAATGAAACTACCGTAGAACTTTTATACAAGGAGATTGACTCTTGTTTCAAAAATATCCATTCAAGTGAAACTGCTGTAGAACTTTTACACAAGAAGATTGTAAACAACATAACAATACTTTTTCAGCAAACTATTATAACATGAATTATCATTCCATATTTATACATAATAATGTATATGTAATAATTGATAATCCTATACAACATCCACATTAACAAACCTATTGCTTAATTATTTTCCATTCGAGTTTAGGCCTTTAAAGCTACCTTAGATATGTTGATGACACATTTACGATTTTCCAAAATATATATTTCCATATTATTTGAATAGCTAATATTGAAACATCAAACTTTCGTATCAGGTTGAACACAACCTAAATCTAAACTAGATTTTTCTGTTACCCTCTTTAATAAAACTACTTACACTAGTTTATATTAAAATTTTGAACGGTTTGTTCAATTTGTTGGTATTCTGATTACTTGTTTTCTGAATTGAACCACACTGAGAGCATTCTTTCAAAAAACTAATTTCCGGAAAGCTCTACTGCTTTTACAATTTACTTTTTAGTGAATAAAGATAAGAATCTTATTGTTTGCCGCGGATAATCAAACTCCGGAGTTTAGCATTGTAAGTCCGCAGACAAAATACGTGTTCTTGTGTGTGCTGGAATTGGTAACAAGGAATCCCAAAGTTAGCGTTTCTCATTGCTAAAAAGGAAGGCTGTTACTATTTGCTTACCCTATTTTTGTGATTAATTTTTTAATGTAAGAAACCAGCTCTGATATATTGCTTATGATTTTTCCCAGCACATTTCTGTTTGTATTATTTTTAGTACTGGTTTGTGGCTGAACATTATTGTCAACTCCAAGGACAAATTCCCAAAATACAAAATTTATATGTACTTTACTCTTTCACCCAGAGTCAGTAGAAAAGTTCATATATTTAAAACACAACTTGACATTTGAAAGAACGCATCTCCGAACACTTCCGGAAATCAAAAATGAACAAATCGCACGTGACTACTATGTCACGAGAGGATGTAATGGAGCTGTTCGAACTAGTGATTTCACTGTTCTCTATAGAGCAGAGACTGAAAATGGACTTCTGAATAAATAAAAAAAAAAAGAAAAAAGAATCTCACAATCAATATCGGGATGTCTACAATCAAGAAACAGATAAATATAGAGTCACTGATGTTAAGAATCTAGGCCTCGTGGCCAGTATTCACTCTAATATTTTCAATCTATGTGCGGAATGAATTTTTTTCATGTGCGCTAGTATCAAAGTAATGTGCGGATGTGCACTACCAGTTTTTTTTTTTTTTTAGGGGAGGGATATTTAAACCATCGACCCTATTTGGATCATTAGGCCACTTTGCAATGCTACAAGTTGGTTATTTGGGCTTTAGGCCTATAGACTGCCAGGTGGTGAGGATTGGTTGTTGTGAGGCCGCTTAGCTTAGAGAGAATATGTCGTGGCCTATTGGACAGAGATAAATTGGTTTTTACGTTGTATTTTTAGGGAAACAAATCTTAGATTATGTTAGAAATGTGTTAAATATTTCGAACAATCAAAGTAAATTCGAAAACTAATGGAGGATCTTATATCTAGGTTAGATTTCGGGTTACAGAAGTTCCTCCTCAAATTAAAGAAAGAGGAAATTATCAACAACCAGTTGACACAGAACCATCAGTTAACCAGTATGAGACTCACTCGCGATCTTTTACGTATTACCGAAGGTTCGCAAAAATAGATGTTCTAATCAGACCTATGGGATTTAACATTAGCACATTTAGTCATGATCGTATTTAACATTTAATCATGAATTAACAGTTTCGTTAGATCAATTTCTCTGAGATTTTATCAAAAATAATTACACAGTCAAGTACATCTCGAATTTAATTGATATGCTAGAGACAAATTTTGATAATACGTGTTTTTTGTGTGTGCTAGTGTTGGTGTAGCATATTTAACATATATTTAAACATTGCACTTAAGGAAGCGATTAAACTAACGTGTGACCTTTTTTATGGAACTTAATTGAAAATTAATTTCTTAACTACGTACACGTTTCACAAGTTATTTGAATTTACAACTGAACAGTTAAGTTTTGTATGATCAGATTGATGACGTTGTCATGGGGTTGACATTAACCCCCAGTTTGGTTAGAATGTCCCTATGTGAATAGAAAAAATATTTGGACAGAATACAAACATCCGGTTTACAAACTATATGTTGATGTTACTTTCATAGACTTGAAACATGTTAAGTTACTATTGGATTATCTCAACAAACAACGTTAATGTATTAAGTTTACAGCAAGTAAAATAAGAACTTTTCTTTATATGCACTAAAATTATAAACAAAGGTAAATTGTTTGAAGTTGACTGTTATCACACAATACCTTTGCTGATTTATATTTTATATATGAAAGCTTTATTCCAGTTATCTTTAAAATATAATTTAGTTTCATTCTACTTCACAGGCTTTTTAGTTGTACAGTAACGTTGTGTACTATTAAATGGAGTAATGAAAATCAAAGAGGTGTTTCTCAAGAACCGCCGTTTCGTTTACCATCATTCTACTGTAACTAGCTAAATACAATAGTTAGTTTTAAAAAATATTGTTTGTTTTTATTTTTGCGTAAAGCTACACAATGAGCTATCTTCACTCTGCTACTACGGGAAATAGAACCCCAGGTTTTAGTGTTGTAATACCGTAAACTTACCGCTGAATCAACCATGAGACAGCTTAAAGAACAGAGTAAGAAAAGCTATAATAAAATATGATCCATAAGGTTTTAGTGTTGTAATACCGTAAACTTACCGCTGAATCAACCATGAGACAGCTTAAAGAACAGAGTAAGAAAAGCTATAATAAAATATGATCCATAAGGTTTTAGTGTTGTAATACCGTAAACTTACCACTGAATCAATCATGAGACAGACTTAAAGAATAGAGTAAGAAAAGCTTTAATAAAATATGATCCATAAGGTTTTAGTGTTGTAATACCGTAAACTTACCACTGAATCAACCATGAGACAGCCTAAAGAACAGAGTAAGAAAAGCTATAATAAAATATGATCCATATGTTTAGGTGCGAATTCATAATTGCTTTACGTTAGAGGCAGAATTCCCGTTCTACGAAGTTCACAATGTTATCTACATGTGTTATTGTCCTTGATGAGAACGAAGTTATATAGGTTAACAGTTATAACTGGTTAATAAAGAACACGCAACTACAGCAAAGGAAACAGAGCCCTTCTCCAACTACATGTGGAACAACAGTAGATAACCAACAGTTTAATGAGTTATAGTTGGAATGAAGAAACACTTCGGATCAAGGAGTCTTTGTACTAATCGGATTAAGACTGAAAATGAATCAGTACGTTTTGTTAATAAGGCTGAAAATGTGAGTCCTTATCGTCAAATTGGAAAACAAATAGCTCGGTAATTTATTTAAATCTTTTAAAGTCGAAAATGATTTACACATTTTCATTTCTATGACGAAATACGAATACAAACTTTGGAACTACGTTTCCAGCTAGCTTTATTCACACAATAATAGAATAATTGTTTTTCGTTGCGTTTATTATTAATTGAAAGTGCTTATAAATAGAATAACAACCAATAAATTATCTTTTAATATTTCATCTCTATTTTTTCAGCAGCACAAGTGGTTTTTCTTTCAGTTTTAAATAAAAAACAACAACAGAACATAGATAATATATTTTCATAAAAATACAGCAACATCCATGGCATAACGTAAGAAAGATATGAGACTAAGAATTCGTGTATATTCAGGTAATGGATCAAAAAAAAAAAGAAGAAAAAAAACTCAACTGTGCAACTGATGTGTATTTTTATGGCGTTCTTAGTATTTCTTTTTGTAGACTTCGTTGAAACAGAAAGAAAAAAGGTATTCAAGCCATCTGCGACAAGCCGCATTCACGGAGAAGACAGCATGAAATGAATGGTTCCTGTAGCAAAGTGAAGTCAGAATTTTTTTTTTTTTGAAAGAGGCATTATGAGAATTTCAGAGTCAATCAGTCAAGCTTCA
>NW_013666070.1:354107-366077 GCF_000517525.1 Limulus polyphemus | reverse complement strand
TACCAACGAATAGTGGGATTGACCGTCACATTATAACGCCCCCACGGCTGAAAGGGCGAGCATGCTTGGTGGGATGCGGATGTTTGTAAATGTAAGTATAAAACTAAGTAGTTTTATTTTATCAGGAACAATAGTAGCACAGAAATTATTAGATGTATGTTTAATGAACGTTTAGGAATGTTCTCATAACGTTTTCACAGGTTTTTTCTTTTTCTAAAGGATTCAAATACAATAAACAATGAAGTAACGAACGTCACGTTGCAAATGTTAAAATATTCACAAAAGATATATACAACTGATATTATATATGATGTACACTAAAACAGGTGTATTTCTACAGCGAGTATATCGGTTATTTAAAAAACTCAAATTCTGTTGAGTTGAAATATTTTTTATAGATAACTATAGATAGTTAGAATATGAAAGTCATATAAAGAAATGTTATAATTAGTGGTTTAATTGTGTGTGTATGTGTATGAATACTTGAACTAGACAGAGATGATAATATCTGGACAATTCTGAGTGAAATGTGAACACGTTCATAGATGTGTTATGCAGCGTTTAGTTTCGCTTGCATAGGTAGACTTACAGCTTCCATATGTATGAGTCTACAATCCATAAACGACGACAGTTTGGATTCAGAATTTCAATGTGTAATTTATTATGTCTATTTTTTTTTCAATCACATCATACATAAAAATAAATAACGAAGATTTTATTTATACACACACACACATATATAAATATACACTCTTGAATGTTGTTCTGCAAACAGATATCCATTGAAACACAGAATCAACGTTTCTAGATTGTGATTTCAATCCTATTTTTCTGAATGTTTCATAATTAATCCAAAATTAGAAACACATAACTTGTGATATTTCTTGAAACAGTTATCCAACATTTTGACGTTTAAGAGAAGAACACTAAACCATTAGATAAAGTTTTATAATTCAAGCTTCTAGAATAAGAGAAACAAACAAGCGCGACGTACTTTTAGCTATATAAAACAAATCATTGAACAAGAACTGCAAACAGTTGGCCAGAATTTTCAGATGATATACAGTTAACTTTGAGTTGGTCGGAATTTTCAGATGATATACAGTTAACTTTGAGTTGGTCGGAATTTTCAGATGATATATAGTTAACTTTGAGTTGGCCAGAATTTTCAGATGATATACAGTTAACTTTGAGTTGGTCAGAATTTTCAGATGATATATAGTTAACTTTCAGTTGGTCAGAATTTTCAGATGATATACAGTTAACTTTGAGTTGGTCAGAATTTTCAGATGATATATAGTTAACTTTCAGTTGGTCAGAATTTTCAGATGATATACAGTTAACTTTGAGTTGGTCAGAATTTTTCAGATGATATATAGTTAACTTTCAGTTGGTCAGAATTTTCAGATGATATACAGTTAACTTTGAGTTGGTCAGAATTTTTCAGATGATATACAGTTAGCTTTGAAATAGAATCTTCAAATCACTCTCATGGAAGGAATAAGCCTGGAGCAGCAGTTAAAGTGAGTTGGACCTCAAAATATCATTCTTGCTAGAATTCCATGTTTCATCAGTCTCGAAATCATACATAGGTTTACCAACCACCCATGCATGCCAGAGTTGCAGTGCTGCCACACTAGCTTACAGTGACTAGACAGGGCTATCCAGTTCCTCTTATGGCCTACTTACAGATAAATCCACCAGAACATCATCCTAAACAAGAGGGGTGCATATAATTTGTTTGTAGGGAGTTGGATGATTTGCCTCTACCTTGCCAAACCACAAGGGTATCCGGTTATCGGTTTTGACCAACAAGACAACATGTTTTGCAGGGCAAACAGTGAGATCTGTGACTGTAGGAATGGAAAACTAGAGTAACCCAAGCTGGATCTGGCTGCCGATTGACTGCAGTGAAAAATTTGTGCCGAGATGTGTGGTATTCAGTTCGGCTCTTTCAGGGCTCAGTGGATTGTGGTATGTGACTGTTGATATACGAAGGTGAGGATTAGAGTTCCTGGTATATGCAGAGGAGCCAAAACTCTGGTATGTCTCACAGCATGTCAGACATTTGAAGAAAAACCACCAATACGGTCAATAAACATGAACTTTGTTCTGGTGAATGGGGATAAGCTAAACGTTTAAAATAAAGAGTTACGCTCACCCACGTCTAGGGAATTTGGTAACAGGATATAGGTTGTTGTTGCTGACCTCGGATTCTGGCATTTTCATTCTTGGTATGAATGTACTGTGGAGCTTATAAATCAGTTTTGCCTGTGCAATATGTGAACTAATGGAATGCAATGGTATACGTGGGTTGGAGTCTAATAGTACTCCTATATACAGAAGTGGTGTTTTTGGTATAATGTGAACAATGTACATTGCATAAACGTCAGGTAATGCAGTTACCGAGCTATCGAGCCCATACATGAAATAAGCTGTTTCCAATACAGAAAATAGCTGTATTAGATCGAAAATATATCTGTTATTAAACATAGTTTGCTCTCCAGCTGTAAGTTAGAATTGTTATCAGCATAGTAAGCGAAGTCGAAGTAACCAATGCTAACAATAATGCTAGGGTTGTGTCCATAGCACTACATCCAACAGTTAACATTAGTGCACTAACACGTCCGAGATTACCAGACCAGGATAATACTAACAGCATATTCTCAACCCAGCAGCAACAACAAATGTAGACCTCCTAAACTTATGGCTGGAATTAAACATCATTAACAGTTACGATGGTCAAATAGTTGAAAGAATATGCTGACTGAAAGGAAGAAGTGAGCCTTGCTTTTCAAGAAGCCAAATGATGATTATTATACAACGTATAAACTAAATTGTGAGATTAACAGCTAGAGTGACCATTAGTTCAAGCAGTTAATAAATGAACGGACATAACAATCCTTTCTTTCCAAAAATCAAGTGATGTTCGTTGTGTGATTTCAATTTGATTATCAACCTATCGGGTCAGGTTTACAGTACAATGTACACACTACGTTGCCTGATTTCCACCTAATTATCAAACTATCACATTAGGTTTACAGTACAATGTATACACTACGTTGCCTGATTTCCACCTAATTATCAAGCTATCACGTCAGGTTTACAGTACAATGTATACACTACGTTGCCTGATTTTCATCTAATTATCAACCTATCGGGTCAGGTTTGCATACAATGTATACACTACGTTGCCTGATTTTCATCTAATTATCAACCTATCGGGTCAGGTTTGCATACAATGTATACACTACGTTGCCTGATTTCCACCTAATTATCAAGCTATCACGTCAGGTTTACAGTACAATGTATACACTACGTTGCCTGATTTCCACCTAATTATCAAGCTATCACGTCAGGTTTACAGTACAATGTATACACTACGTTGCCTGATTTCCACCTAATTATCAAGCTATCACGTCAGGTTTACAGTACAATGTATATACTACGTTGCCTGATTTCCACCTAATTACCAAGCTATCACGTCAGGTTTACAGTACAATGTACACACTACGTTGCCTGATTTCCACTTGATTATTCAGGTGAAACAGTCACTAGTTCGAGTAACTAATATTTGAAAGTAGCGTTCTTTGTTTTATGAGCTATTGGGTAGTAACGTGCAGCAAAATTTACAGATAACATTTTGCAACTACTACACGAGTAACATAGTTAGAGCAGCTGGCGCCAGTAGATGTTATATAGTCTGATGATGACTGTTGGAAACAAGTCAAAATTGGTTAGCAACCTTATATTTCCGAACAGAGGCGAAACGTCCCTTGTTTTGCGAGAATCACTCACCTAATCCGGCAGAGTGACGAGTGCTCTGAAGGGAATATAACTGGAATCGTTGGCAGATCCATTCTTTCTTTTCTTATATATCTGGAAGAACATCCCCATGCACAATGATGAAGTTATGATCTTATTGATATAAACTGATGTACAGTATAGCGACAGCATCAACGATTTATCTTGACTTACGAGAATTGTAGCCTAAAGCGTTAGTTGAGGTAAGTTTCGTCTTAGGTATTTATTTTGTCAGAGCCTGTAGAAGAAAATGCTTGAGTTTCACTGCCGTGCCTGATTCAAACTTTGGATATTAATTGATTCGCAGCTGTTAGAGTATATGACCACATGTTAAAACATTAGCTCATTCATGAGAGTGTTGCATAACATGAATGTGTTAATTGTTGGAGAAACACAATTGAGCTACTTGATAATAGTTTGATCCTATTGTGAAAACTTCGTGATATGAAGTTAACTGTTAGTACTGGTATGTGTAGTGTTACTTGCAAATTCGTATTATTTTTTTAATAGTGATAGAGATAGAATGTTTCTATTTTGACATTGAAAAATCTCACAGAAAAGTGTGAGAGAAAAGACAGTTTTACCTGTAGTCTTCTTCCAAGAATAGTGTGGAATATTTAGGATCAAAATATTTTAGTGAGTGAAATTGTCAGTAGTAAATAACTTCGCAATTATCAATCACATCGATAAAATATATTAAATACTTAAAGAGACAGACCACTTTCTGGGTGTTTTCTTAACGTTGTGTCAGTAGAAATAGCAGATATGATGCAGATTGTGAAACTTCTAGGGGAAAGCGAAACGTTGAAAATTACTAGCAGAAAACTTGTATTTGAGAGGAGATTCCCATAGAAAAACTATGGATAGTCCGTTGTTTCTTGTTGACAAAAAGGGAAGATTAGTGTTAGCTGTGTATATGTGTCGGACCCCGATTTCCGAGAATGTGCTACACTTTGCTGTGTGAAGAGTAATAGTGGCAGCACAACTAGTTGAGTATTGATCAAGCAAACAGAACCATGGATGACTTGTGAATCACGCAGTTCACATGCAACGGGTGATATACACATACAATATCATTCTACGGATGTATTTTCCATAATACTCATGTTAATGTACTAATTTCTTATGAAAAATATAATTAAATATAATCACTATTCACACGTTTGTAAAAGATCAGTTGTTGTTGTGACATATGACTTATGTAAATAGCGTTACGACCACTACTGTATTTATTGTATCCCAGCCGGCCTGTATTGAGTGAAACGCGTCGTTCGCAATGGATATGACGAATATGGTGTAGTTGAAACACAATTATTATACACATTTCTAATTCTTGAAAATTTGGAAGGGACTAGATACGAAATGTAGTGTTTAGAAATATAATTGGCCTAGTGTTAATATATAATTACAAGTATAATTAATTATTACACAGTCAAGTTGTTTATTTCTAGACTTAAGCTCAGTCAGAATACATTCAAGACTGTCTCACGAAACTCTGTCTGTCTTGTCGAATATCTTGTTATTACCAGACTTATCCTCGAATTAATTCATTTCAACTGAATATACCACAAAAGGTCGAAAGGTCATAAAAGTTAAATCAAAGAATCAAACTTTAGTTTTTAGACAAGTATCAGTCTCAAGGTCTAACTGTAATAGTTACAGGAAGTCATAAATATTTTGATTTTTCTTTCAAAATAAATTGTTTGGTTTTATAAAAATGTTCAAATTGAATATGTCAGAATACATTAAAATAAACTGCTGTTTCCATATGCATTTCGCTTGTTTGTTTTACTTACATAACAGACTATATGCACAACGGGGAGTGGAGCCTCGGTCCGTAACCTTATCACTGACCAAACAGGGTGCATTTCCGTGTGAAAAAGGTGTATTCATTAAAAACATAAAAAATTCTGTTCTCTGTGTTTTCACATTGTTAACTTCTTTACCAGTTGTTAAAAGTGAGTAATTGCTAGCCAGTATTCTGATGTTTTGTTATATTAGGTGCATAGTAATTTGAACCTGGATGACACCTTATTCAACCCGCAATCACTCTGAGATCACAGAATTCAGCCATAAACGTCCCTATAGAATTGAACTTTTGCTGCCTACACAACCACCCTTAATCAAACAGCGGTATTTAATGTCTCTTCTTTTAGAATGAAAGTATTGAACGTGTTAAACGGATATCGCGGGCTCGAACCTTAGACCTTCTGATATGCAGCTCAGTAAAACTGATGATGATTCTTATTGTTTTGCATAGACTTGGAGTTAGTATTCTCAACATCAAACCCTTTTTGAGGTTAGTTTGTTTTTAACATATACTTACATAGGTATGCTCTCACAATCGTTTTATATGTTTGAAATCTACAAACTGCTTGGAATGAATAAGCGAATATACAGGACGTAAACAGTAACTTTTATAATTTACAAGTAAAGAAAAACTTTTCAAAAACGAAATAGATGTAGGAATGGCTAATATCAATCATTCAAAAACAATGCAAACAAGACAGTGGGGATGGTACTTGCATCATCCCTGTGTAATAGCCCAGGCACACAATGTAGTAGAATATTAACATACAAAAATAGGATACATTAAACTCAATTGTGATTAAATACTTATATATATTGCTATATGTTAATTCTTACCTGTGTTATTATGTAAGGATGATGCAAATTCCATTGTTTCTGAAGGATTAATATTAGCCATCCCTACATATACTTCCTTTTATTGTTTGGAAAGTTTTTTCCTTACTTGTTTGCTTTTTTAATGCAGTGTTTCAATAGATGCAGGAAGGTTGTATTTAAAACCATGTTCTAAATACATTGAGGTTACAACTGTAATATTTATTGTTTACCTATCGTTGGCTGGTAATTCCTGTTTCATCCTGTACTTAAGCCTTTTAAAAGAACACCAAAGTTAACTTCAAGGGGTAATGATAACAAGAGGTTTGAAACTACATATCACCTCAGAGAAACTGGTTGAAGCCGTTATTTTGGTTTTTGAGTTATCGTGTGATAAAAAAAGAAGCAGCAGAAAGACGAACAAGAAAATCAAACTTTTTGCAATGATATTTACAGACATTCCCAGAACTTGTGACTCAGTCGTTACATAGATATTGTTATAAAAGGAAACACCGTATAGTGTTGTAAAGTTCTGATGACCTATTGAGGATATATTTGAAATACCAACTACATAGGTAGTGCTACCGCCTTACTGGTATTTTTTAAAGTAAATGCTAACTAATATCCTAATATTTTTATTCCTTAGTTAATAAATACGTTAGGTAATATGAAACTTTATTCTGAGCTTAGTTTCAGGAACTGTTACATTTGTAAAAACTACAGCGTCTACACAGAGTTAATGTTTATACAAAAGAATGTCATTCTTGCACATTCTTCATTAATTTTAGATTAGAAAATTCATCTGTTCTAAGAATACTTATTCAAAGGTGTTCTGCTGGTAACTATCTGTATAAGCGAACTGCAACATCAAAAATACATTAGATTAACTGAAAAAAATATAACAATTTAATTTGAGTATACTAACTCAATAGCTCTGAAAAGCATAACATAGCATATTGCACCTTATCATAACATTTGTGAATGTCTACCCATGAAATTGATTATTTGTTCAGAAAACACAAGTAAATAGTCCTAAATTATAATCAACATTGTAGGTCTTGGATGTATTTACTTTTTATTGGTAGTGCAATGTATCGAATAAACTAGTTTTATGTGCTACTAAGCTGTTATATTATTGAAAACCAGAATGGGTGTGTTTGTTGAGAAGGGCGAAGCCACACAACGGGTTATCTGTGCTATGCACACCGCATAGCAACCCATTTTTTTAGCGTCATAAGCTTATCCTTATAGAGATATTAAATAACATCGAATAACACCGCGAGTCATGAAATAAGATTTGTTTGTTTGACTGTTGAATTTTGCGCAAAGCTACACGAGGGCTATCTGGGCTAGCCGCCCCTAATTTAGCAGTGAAAGACTAGAGGGAAGGCAGCTAGTCATCACCACCCACCGCCAACTCTTGGGCTATTCTTTTACCAACGAATAGTGGGATTGACCGTACATTATAACGCATCCACGGCTGAAACGATGAACATGTTTAGCGACGAGATTCGAACCCACGACCTAGAGATTGCGAGTCAAGTGACCTAACCACCAGGCTTTCATTAAGTAAGGGAATAAAAAGTAAAATTAATGTCTTAGAGGCTTCGAGTTCATTGTATATAAAACAATACTTGTTTATGTCTATAACATATCAACAAATTCCAGTTGTATTGTTATTACTTCTGATCATAGCAAGCTAGCTTACTACCCTTTAAATAATGTAGCTAATTTATCATACTGATCTAAGTAGGAAAATACTTCTTTATATATGTATAATATATCAACAAATACACCAGATGTACTGTTATTACTTCTGATCATAGCAAGCTAACTAAGTACCCATTAAATAATGTAGCTAATTTATTATACTGATCTAAGTAGGAAAATACTTCTTTATATATGTATAATATATTAACAAATACCAGTTGTATTGTTATTACTTTTGATCATAGCAAGCTAACTAAGTACCCATTAAATAATGTAGCTAATTTAATATACCTATCTAAGTTAGGAAAATAAGCTAAATTGAAGTATTTATACCTTGAAATATCAAAATGAAGGATATTTTCCCCCAACGAAATACAGATTAAGAAACTTATGCAATTCTGTTAAAGTTTTATTTGTAGCCATCTAAATTTCATAATCAGCATTTTTATTTTGTAAGATTATTTTACCAGAGTTTAAGAGTCAATATTGTTTGTTTTGATTTTGTTGCAAAGTTGCGCAGGGTATTAATTTTGCACTGATAGACTAGAAGTGGAAGGAAGTAGCCTGTCAGTAGCAAGTCCCTCAACAGCATTTCTGATGATGACATTGTATTGTATGTGACGATCATTGATTTGGTATGCAAAAATGGATAAATTTACAAACATATGTTAAGCGCTGGGCTCACATCGTATCTATCAATCTTTACCTGCTAATCAAATTCCCGTCTCTCCATGCGACATCTTAGTCAGTGTGGAGCCTGATGCTATAATATCGGCCGTCACTGAAGATTCTGTTCGCTGATTGGTCTCAGTTACCAGACTAGTCTCGTCCATGGTCCCAGTACGTAGCGTTCCAAGTCCTATCAGCGCCGACCAAGTTTATATCTTTTGTCATGAGAGTTAGAGGCTAGCGTCAGGATCATTGATCCCCCTTGTGTGTTTGTATGGAACTAAGATCAGTTTGCTGCATGTTACGTCGGATCAAATACGCAGGAAGGGGTACAAGACTAAACTCTTGCCGTGTCGACTTGTACTGTGATATCCCTGTTATGACGGCACATTGAACGATGCGCATTTTTCGAGTTAGTCGCCTGATTGACAGATAAGAGTAATACTAGTCATGAGCCAGCAAAAGTTGTTATTGCGTCACGTGCAGTTCCTGTTTCATCTTCGAAAAGTGAAGAACATTATATGCTTTTGATGTGTCTAAGTTTCATAGTCTTCCACGATGTAACTTTTCCTACTGTTCCTATTGGTCGTCGAGGTATTACTTGAGAAGGATAGGTTTCGTGAACGGTATATTTGTCGCTTATCTTAACAAACTAAAACAAGGAACCCGAAACTTGTTTATCATACTTTTTTGAAACAACTCAGGTAAGTTGTAACAATTATACATTGACATTCGGGTAAACATAACGTGCGACGTTCTAAGAAAAAAAGGCCTTTTTTAAAAGCACCCAAAAATTACATTAATATATACATTAATCTAAGGCAAATTTAAGGAGTAAAACATCAAATCTATAAACATGCATATTTCATAATTTTAAATGTTTTAAAATGGATATTAAGCGAATAACTCACTTTCTTATTCCATTCTAACTTCTTAAGTAATAATAATAATACTACAGTTACTTTATAAAGATATACTATTAGTAGAGTCAGTATTTTTTATTTGAAAGTTTTTTTACTGTGGATATTGTCTTTATTTTTATAGTTGTGAAAAACAGAAAACACGAGAATGTTCTTACTAAAGTTCCGTTATTCAATATACGCGAGTTATTGTTTGTTTTTCAAGGCAAAGCTATAAAGAGTGTTTTCACAATTCTCTCCATTGCGGCGACTAAATCCCCAGTTTTAACTTGTCAAACAAAGCACTTAGACACTGGGTTACATACAATTCATTACGTTTAATGTTTAATATTACAACCTTTTTTTATATTCTTCACCAACTTCGAGATTGTATTATTTATTGTTTCAAACACTAAACTATTTGTTGGGTTTCGGTATGTTACATTAAAAACTGTTAAAAACCAAAATTAATCATCTTTCCTGTATAATTATGAGTTTCTGCATCATTACAACATGATGCCACTAAATACTGGAGAGTTTAATCAATCATTTTAACTGTTAAAAAAGAGAACAAAAACATAATTGATCATATTTCCTGTATAATTCTGAGTTTCTGCATCATTACAACATGCACACCACTAAATACTGAAGAGTTTAAACAATAATTTTAAAATCATACATTGTCCTTGTTTAGTGGATCAGGCGAAAGCATGTCGTAATGTTCGAATTTCCAATTTTTTCTAGCACATATACTATATATCTGATGAATAAGGTTGCATAAGTTGTTTCCATGTTATGTTCTAGCTTCGTTATAGATACGACTGCGTATTTTAACGATTTTGTGTTTTAATTGGTCTAACCTTTAACACTGCCTGTTTCATTATTAGTGAGCTTGCTGTGTTTCGGCGTTTGTGAACATGTACTCTAGGGAGCCTCCAATTATTTCACCAAACAGCAGTTAATTACATATTAAACTATATGATGTTCATAATTAACTTCAATACCCCCCCCCCCCCTCTCTCTCTCGTCAAACAGTCGGTTACAGGAATTACTGTATATATTGCAATATATAGTGTGTATAACATGATTTAGATTTTGTATAAGGTCGGTTACATTTATATATTTCATTTTATCAGATATCTATATCTATATATATCCCAAAACTCGCTCTTTGTTATATAATAAAATACACATTTTACATAAAATTTCAGAGTTCCTGAAATAACGTGATTAAGTAAACGCCAATGCCAGGAATTCTGTTGTTATAGAATTATTTGTTTTCGAAGTAATGATTGGCAAGTCAATCATCGTCAAATAATGTATTCAACAACAAAGTTGTACTATGCACATTATTTATTATTATTAATTATGAAGTAATATGTAATCAGTATTCCTTGACAGTGTTATTAAATGTTTTACAGGAAGGTTATACAGTTAATAATTAATATATTATAAAGTTCGTGAATTGAATTTTTTTTAAATGTTAGTTTTCATGTTGAAGCTTAAAGAGTCCAGAACATAAAATTATATAGGTTCGTAAATATTTTATATTACTGACACAAAAGAAAAGTTTGTAATAATCAAATATATTAATAATTAAATGGCATATCAAAAAAAACAAACAAAAAAAACGCTTTTCTTTGTCTATGAGAAACAAAATCTAACTTGGACAGGTTTGTTCAAATTATAAGTTATATTATAAGTATAAAAATAGCGAAATTTAATTCGACTGTACATATCTTGGAACAGGATTACTAAATACTGTTGTTAGCATATGTATGTTTTTACAGTTTTTCTATCACATTAGTAAGATATACAGTATGTAATCATTGTATTGTTGTTATTGATAATATTCTGTTAAATGCATGTATTTAGAGTTAAACGCTTGTACCTACCTACCTTGTAGTCTTGATGTCTGTTTTTGACGTGGTAGGATATGATAATAGTATTTTGCGCAAAAGACATTGATCCTTACCTGCATTCATTTATACGCATAAACAAATCATTTGCAGATGGTCATATTGTTGTTTAACGATGAACTGGTAAACTGTTTTGACCATGTTGGGAAGTAGACAAAGTTTAAAGTGTATAAAATTTCTAAACACTAACAAAAAAGGCGATTGATATCCTCATTACAGTCTGTTTCCCAACGATAATTTCGGTAGATAAGATTGTCTTTCTAAGTCTACTCACCAGGATCACTTTGTTCTCTTGACATACTCAAAAGGAAAGAAGTGATAATGGATGGAAGATAATTCTTTAGAAG
>NW_013666070.1:340655-353251 GCF_000517525.1 Limulus polyphemus | reverse complement strand
TCCTTGGAAGGTAAGAGATCATATATATAGATATGATTCCTTGGAAGGTAAGAGATCATATATATAGACATGATTCCTTGGAAGGTAAGAGATCATATATATAGATATGATTCCTTGGAAGGTAAGAGATCATATATATAGATATGATTCCTTGGAAGGTAAGAGATCATATATATAGATATGATTCCTTGGAAGGTAAGAGATCATATATATAGAAGCGACCTCTTAAAATGTGAATGTAAGCTCGTCACGGTTTGACTCTTACACAGTATATTGCACCTGTTCATAAAAGTATTCTTTCTTGGGTTTTATATACGTGTACATCGTCATCTACAAAATGCATACATATCGGTAAAATACAAAATATGTAAGCAATTTTTGGTCACCTATTTTAGATAATGCGTATTTCCTAAGCATGCCATTAGTTCACAACCATAAAACAGAAAGTAAACATTTATCAATACATATCTTTATAGCCTCAGTTATGAATCTTATTTTCTGATAAAATAATTGTCGTTAGTTACATTATAACAGCTTCAAAGAATATAGTTGTTATTCTCTAAAGCATGATGTAATTCCGATTCTCACATTCAATTTTCTTGGGAGTTAATTGATTCACTGGCTATCCAGTGTATAGGTTTTTCTCATAGTGACTATAAGCACATTCACACCGGCAATATAATTTCAATGATAATCCCATATTTAACTAAATGATCGTGTGAAGCATTTTTCTGTCATACTCCAGAATTTTATCCCATTACAGAAGTAAGTCCGGCTGTCCTACAACTTAAGAAAATCCTTATTACCTTATTTAATAATAGGAGTAACATAAGCAACTATCAAATTCTCCGGACCCCCCCCCCCCTTCTTTTTCTGTGATGTCCTATATTTGTTGTTGTTTTCAGTTGTTAATATTTTATAAAGGTTGGTATCAGAAGTATTTCAGAATATAAACATATCGAATTATCGCTCGAGGATTTGTAAATCCTTTTTGTAGATCATGTCAGTGCCACAAAGCAATGTTTAGATTCTAGGCGTTATAATCTGAAGACGAAACTGAGGTTATCAACTTATAACCTTTATAATATTGCCTGCAGCGTATATAATTCACAAAAAAAAAAGATCAGTTAGTTATAAATAAGGTTTATCTGGGATCATTAGAAATATAAAATAAAAACTTTCAAATCATAGAAATTTGTTGTAGTTCCGCGCTGTGTCTTCAAAGACAGCATGAAACTGCCAAACTGCAGCAAAGTGCATTGTAGTACATATTATGTAGACACATCAATACGTTATTCCCTTGTATTTTTAAAGTTCTTTTTTTCTATTAAACACTATTTGTGAATATCAACTTTCACATATTTAACAGAAATAAATTTGTGAAAATTTAAGGAAATATTTATAATTTCCATTACAAAACGCCGCCGCCGCGTAATTTATAAAAACACCTTTTTATATCTGAATAGGTAGCGCATGCGCGTCATTCTTTCCAAGAGACTGGGCAGATCCAACCAGAGGTCATTGACAGAATCTCAACTATCTTTCCACCAGTGTTTCTTTCTCATTATACAAGTATCTTTTTATTTTGATTCTCGGAATTAATGATCTTTGAAATTGATGTTATTAGTAATTTTATTTATCAGGCTTTGGAAAATATTGCATAAAGAAAATAAGTATATATCAATAATGAAAAAGAATACGTTTTGCGTTTTCCTATCTAAAAAAATGTAACTAACACAAATTAACAAATTCGCTAGCATCAACTAAAATTCATTAATTTATTGCATTGCTATATCAAATACATTTGGTGGAGCGCAGAGTTTCGTGATAAATATGGGAATGACCACTTTCTCTGTCTGCCTATTACAAGTACTCAGCACTTACGTAGAACCTGTTTCTACTTGCTCAGGCTTTTCATTGTGTTCTGGATTTAATTATACAAACTTATACGTATTGCGCAGAAAAGAAACAAGCCACTATTGTGTATTGGAGAATGTTAGAGATGCTCTGTTTTCCCATCACTTTATGGTTTACAAAACGTTTCGTTTTTAAAATCTAGTTGAAAGTCTACGTATGCCGTACTTATGATTCTGTATAATTAAAACAATTTTCGTAAAAAATATATACGTATTTATCTTTGTGGTCTCTTTGATCAGCGTCTGTGGTGCTACTTTAATGTGTTGATGAAATCTCAAGAGCCATTTGATATATGGCGTTTTGGTATACGTTAAGGGATTGTTAGACGCGATATCAGGTCACCCGGATGCCAAAAATGATTCCAGAGTTTCAATCTTCGAAGCTTCAAAGTTGTTTGACAGTGTTATTTTTGGAATAATAGATATCTTCACTACTTCCATCTCTTTGTCTCCTAAAAAGAGAGATCATGCACAGCAGATGTAACTGATGGATGTGGGATCAAAAGGATTAGAGCATGCCGTTTTCAGGAGGGTTCTACAAAGGTTTATAAGATCTTTTAATCGGTTTGCTGTCTCAGTGATTTATTCAATCATGAAACGACACCTTCCAGAATTGCCTTTCCTTAATATTACGAAAAAAAATTTGCCGTTCGTTTCAGCAACGTGTACTCGTGGTTTGGACTCCAAATCTCCAAAATTAAGCTGATTTTATGAAGCATTTCAGTTAACCTACAGATATACAGTTGCCACTGTTACGTGTTTTAAACACACTTCACAGTGAATGAGAATGCATAGAATGATTGAAAAAAAACAAAACGCGTAGTGACTAAAGCTATGGAAATAATAATAATAGTGAATTTAGTATGATATATATATAACATTAAAATAGTAGTCCTACGGTTTTAAAATTTTTTGTTATAACATATAATTTATTAAAATGATTAATCATAAAGAGTTAACCAAATGGAATAGTTCTGATTTCAATATAGGAAGAACAAACAGATAATTATACGGAACAATTATCCTCTTCCACATTTCAAGAATACTTTTGAGATATATTTTCAGTTTATTCGGGGGAAGCGGTAGATATTTATGATGTGAATGTTCAGCGTCCCCATTCTATCTTCATCACATTAAAGCAACCTTAATAATTTTTATTCTAATCTCCAAGCGTACAATACTTAATTTTATGTAGTTTAAAATATTGTGTGTATTAATACATGCATATTATGATGTATAGACGTATATATATAATAAACCTATGTATATAGTGATAATACATCTAGAAGATCCACGCTTATTTTATGAAGGCTGAATGCTTATTGTAGGTTGAAAATTGCAAGTGTTTTTAGCAGCATGTTTGGAAGTAAAGCAGTAACAATTGCCTGTAGTTAGATGTTAACACAATCTGATATGATGTGATATAAGTATTTGTAGCAACTAATAGATAATCACAATTATGGTTAACGTTTTACAAAACTCACATAACTAAAAATACGAACCTTGATATCAAAGAATTTCAGAACATGTAAGATCTTCTAAGCTGCACACAGTTATTAATATATATATATGTAACCTATTAAAGCTATTCTTTGTACTTTGGTTTCTTGTTTTTGTGTAACTGACAATGTGTTTTGTATATCAGGTGTACGCATGAGAACTAGACATCGTTTCCTTTATGTATGACAGTTATCTGTTGAGGATTTTTTTTAACAACCCGTGTTCGTGTCTGGAACGATTTAGTGATTTAGTATAGTATATAACCGTTTGATTGACAAAATTAAAGTTTAAATACGCCAACGACAATAGTTGGTACTATCTGAAACAGTGCTTAGTATGTGGTTTAATCATTGTTTCTGTCATAATTATCTTATTTACTATTTTCTCTCATGGTTGGAATGGAAGGGAGTGACTCATGTCGTTCATGAAGTCTGGTTTCTGAGGGTTTTGTAATTGGATAATCAATAAAGCTGGAGTCTTAGTGACGCCAGCACCTAGTATTACTGAAAAGACGTACACTACTGAATTTTGCTTCGCTTGTATTTGGTAGCTCCTCCCTGCCCCCCCCCCCCCGTTTTTTTTTTGGTGCTAACGTTAGCGTGTTATATCTCAGTTGACAAATCAAATATGCAACGAAATATATTTTTTTTAACTTTTTAAAATGTTTACTGCTCACACGTCAACAAAATGTAAGCAGTTAACGAAGCTGTTCAGTATGTTGAATTAAACTGTTGGAAATTGAAGATGAAGATCTGGGTAACAATGAAAATATTCAACTGAATGCATTCTAATCATCGTAAGATTTTGTTTTATGACTTTGAATGTTAATCTGATGTATGAAATTAGCTAAATTATGTGATAAGTTATATTTAGTTTGGCCTAAGTAATGGACTCACTTTAGCGAGGAATTATTGGTAATTATAATTAAGTTTGACAAAATGTTGACATCCAAGTGAAAAGTAACAGTACTTTTTTTTTGCAAAACAGTGAATTATTTATTTCGAGCATATGTGTTGACATACTAAAGTACAATATTAAAGGTAATTTCGTTACAATATTATTAGTGCTACACGATTTCAAGTCTACACTTAATTTAAAGTAGTGTTTAACGCGCACGTTATGTCAGAATATATATTGTTACATCACCAATCAATAAGTTTTTACTACAGCTTTTACAGTAAGGACGAATATTTTTAAAACGGGTACGACGTTTCGAACACTGATGCGATCACAGCGATAAAAAAAAAGGTTTTAGTACCTAAATCAACATTCATCAATCTAACAACATATTTAAACTTTGGAATTGATAATGATTACTCTGCATGTTCACACATGTGTTGACAGATTAATAATGATTACTCTGCATGTTCACACATGTGTTGACAGATTAATAATGATTACTCTGCATGTTCACACATGTGTTGACAGATTAATAATGATTACTCTGCATGTTCACACATGTGTTGACAGATTATTTATGTATGGTTGAAAAGTGAATAAATATGGAAATGTTGTGCGTAAATTATAATCAGTAAATAAACTAGGCTTGCAACCTGTAAGTTAGAATTTTAGTTTTGAAGTCTTTAGATTAGAAACTAAAAGTGATTAATGTGTAGATAGATTTAAATTTGGTTGAATAGAATTAATATTAATGTTAATAGTATATATACTTATGCGTCGTTGTGTGATAAAGAAACTGAGTAAATGTTCTTGTCTTATTCGTTTTAAGATATTGAAATAATTCAACAATTCTTAGAGAAACGTACAGCTATAAAAGTCTCTAAAGACGGATATGATTTTGATTTTTGTGTGTTTTTTAAAACTTTGTTTCGTTTTCCAGATCCAGTGTAATCCAACTCCATGTCATTCTGGTTAGGAGATAATTCCATTGGGAGCGGCATACAGCTTCCCACTTACCGAGTGACTACCGAAAATGAATCTATTAAATCTGTATACAGCGATCACTCCTCGCGCTTACGCTGTTCACGAGGTCATGGAGTTGCGCCTTCAAACTATCATACTCACCGCTCACGGTCGCCACGACATTCTCACCGTTCCAAGAAAATTAGTCAATCCATTTCGGAAAATAAAGCTTTGGAGAGATCGGGAATAAGCCGATGCAATGACGAGATCATAGAGGTACAGATTCTACCTCAGGATGATAACTGGGGAGACAACACTACTGCCGTTACGGGCAATAGCAGTAATCACTCAATGTCCATAGAGAACTTGTATAAAATGGGAGGCGATTGGGACGAAGGTTGGATCTTCAAGTGCCAAATGTGGACGGGTTCGTTTATTGCCATCCTCTTGTTTTTCTGTTCATTTATTTCTCCATTATTAATGGTTGTTTTGCCTAAACTTGACTTCTTTGATTGGAAAGTGCAAAAATGTGGACCCGAATGCGATGGTTTACTGATTAGTCTAACATTTAAATTAATTATATTACTTTTTGGTACGTGGGCTGTTTTTCTTCGTCGACCCAAAGCAACAATGCCAAGAATATTCATTTTTCGTGCTTTTGTTTTAGCTTTAGTTTTAGTTTTTACATTTTCCTACTGGCTATTTTACAGCGTTCGAATTGCCGAAAAGCGAAATAACGATCACGAAGTAGCCTATCACAGTATAGTTCTCTTCGCGGTATCACTAGTTGATACGTTGCTTTTTGTTCATTACTTAGCTGTCATCTTCATCGAAGTGCGCCATCTTCAGCCTCAGTACTTTGTTAAAATAGTTCGTTCACCAGATGGAGAAAGTCACTGTTATAACATGGGCCAATTTAGTATACAACGAGCAGCCGTCTGGGTTCTAGAACGATATTATCAAGATTTTTCTCTCTACAATCCCTACCTTGAGACATTGCCCTCAAAATCTCACAAGTTATCGTACGGCCTAAAAGTTTATAATGTAGATGGAGTGGATAATTCGTCGGTTCTTTCTAATTCGATGGCCATTCCAACAGGGAATGGTCGACGACGAGAGTCTAGTCATAATGACCGTTTTTATAACGAACAAGAATACGACAGACGAGTGAAAAAGAGAAGAGCGAGACTTATTACAGCTGTAGAAGAGGCTTTTACGCATATAAAACGTCTTCGCGATGAGCCAGGTAACACAATTATATATTCCTTGATCGCCAAGAGTAACTGAGGAGTAATGTTTAAGTAAACTGATCTTTAAATTTCTGAAACAACGCGATAAAATATTTTACGTCTATGTGATGTTATTCTTATTATGTTAGAATATTGTATGGTTTTATTTGTTTGTTTTTTTTAAATTCGTGAAAAGCTACTTGAGGGCTACCTGCGCCAGCCGTCTCTAATTTAAAAGTGATAGAATAGAGGTTAGGCAGCTAGTCAACAACAACACCCACCGCCTACTCTTGGGCTACTCTTTACAAACGACAGGTAGGATTGACCGTAACAATATAACTGCCCTATGATTGACAGGGTAAGTATGTTTTGATTCGAACTTGCGAACCGCAGTTTGCGACTCGAACACCCTAACCAACAGGTTATGTCAGACTCGGGTTATTTTGTAGAAGAAAAAAAAAATGTGTGCTCTGATCGACTTGTTACAACGGCTACTAATCTTATTATTCATGGAATTATAAAACTTGTGATATAATTAATACTGTACTGCAGTGTCCACGTTTTTAACGTTATAAGAAGAAAACGTTACATCCCAGACAGACAACCACACCACGAAATCGTACCTTTAACGTATAGACAATAATATTTAATTCACGACCTAAGAAGTTCGCATAAAATTGGTTTTTACACAATTTCTCATTTCCACGACTCTTTACGAACTTTACTCTTGAAGGCTTAAACTCTAAAAGTCAGGGTTTGATATCCTTATTGAGCGCAGCGCAGACAGTCCATTGTTTACCTTAAACACAGACAAACCCAACACTCCGTTTCTGTGCAAGAATCTATTAGGCCTTATATTGAACTCAAATATTTGCCTAGAAAATGAGTTTCTTTCTAGTATAAAGGAACAGAACAAGTGAGAACAAGATGGTAAATATAACATTTAAATTATTACTCATTAAATTACACGAAAATCGAATCGAAAGTTTTCGCCACACTTATCATAAAGTTAAAAATATACCCCGAATTATTTTTTTTTTCGTCTGTAATGCAACATATCTCTAAATGTTATATATATTAGATTACAATTCACATTGCTGACTAATTCATACACTAAGGTATTGTTTGAAATTTACCGTTCGTTATTTCCGCGGACTTTATGCGCAAGTGTACCTCGCTATGTGCAGATTATGTGTTTGATATTATTGTGTTGATATCAGATTATGTGTGTGATATTATTGTGTTTATATCTGATTATGTGTGTGATATTATTGTTTATATCAGATTATGTGTGTGATATTATTGTGTTTATATTAGATTATGTGTCTGATATTATTGTGCTTATATCAGATTATGTGTCTGATATTATTGTGTTTATGTCAGATTATGTGTCTGATATTACTGTTTTTATATCAGATTATGTGTCTGATATTACTGTTTTTGTATCAGATTATGTGTCTGATATTACTGTTTTTATATCAGATTATGTGTCTGATATTATTGTGTTTATATCAGATTATGTGTCTGATATTATTGTGCTTATATCAGATAATGTGTCGGATATTATTGTGCTTATATCAGATTATGTGTCTGATATTATTGTGTTTATATCAGATTATGTGTCTGATATTACTGTTTTTGTATCAGATTATGTGTCTGATATTACTGTTTTTATATCAGATTATGTGTCTGATATTATTGTCTTTATACATTTATTACGTCTTTATATACGGCATGCCTGATTCTCCCATTTCTTTACTGAACTATCACATTTTATTATAAACTATATTCTATACTGCGATTATTCAAGTGTCGCACCGTATTCGATTCCATTATCTAAATTGTCAATTATAGTTTATTGTAATATCATACGTGTAATTTTTCGAATGCCGTTAGAGAGTTTGCCACAAATTTAATTTTAAAAATAACAATACTTTGTTTTTAATTTGATAAAGATACAGTTTTGGGAATGTTACTACGATAAACCAGCATGATTAGAACAATTACTATGTAAAAAATATTCCTACAATTATTATGTGATTTACCTATTAATGAAACTATGACTGTTCTTTTCGTTATTATTAATTAGATGAAAACGTGCAATAGTGATTATGCACGCGAGATAAATGTTACATTGGAAGTGACGATTTATTCGAAAGATATATTTAACATCGCTTTATGTCAGAGAGATATACACTTCAATAAAATGAGTTCGATCAGAAGAAAAATCGAACTACTAGAGTGATACGTTCATGCCGTAAAATAAGTTTGGTATCAATTACGAGAATAATATGAGTCTTAAGGAAAAAGATTTATCAGAGTTCTTACATGTGTAACATGGTAATCATATTATTGCGATAATGAATTGTTACAAATGTAACATAGTAATCATATTATCGTGATTACCAGCTTATTTAGAAATTTTTGTAGGAAAGTTAAAATAGCAAATGGGACTTGCACATTCTACAGTGAAGTCAATACAAATATTAAAAAAACAAAGCCAGAACACTTCAAACAAAAGAACGAAGTAGGATTAACCAGGTGGTGAGGGTCGCGTGTTCGAAGCCCATCCTACCAAACAGTTCGCCCTTTCAGCAGTGGGGGCGTTATTATGTGAAGTCAATCCCATTGTTCGTTGGTAAAAGAGTAGCCCAAGAGTTGGCGGTGGGTGGTGATGACTAGCTGCCTTCTCTCTTGTCTTTCATTGCTAAATTAGGGACGGCTAGCGCAGATAGCCCTCGTGTAGCTTTGCGCGAAATTCAAAACAAACTAAAACAATCCCCCCTATTGGAGGATAACCAAGCGGTCGTTTTATTAGCAAGCGTAGAAGATATGTTTTGTAAAAGTTCTATCAGTGAACAATAAGACACTATTTATTAGCACTTATAATGTTTATTATAAAACAAGGAAATCCATTTATCTAATGAACAAAGGTCGTGTAAAAATATATTTTCCGAAACAGTGAGCGACATTTAACATGTGTGTGTGAAGTTTTGTTTCAAAGAAGTTGGACGATGGAGCCTACTTCTTTCTTTGGTTTGAAGAGTTCTGGCTCTAAGCCTACATCATTCTTTGGTTTGAAGAGTTCTGGCTCTAAGCCTACATCATTCTTTGGTTTGAAGAGTTCTGGCTCTAAGCCTACATCTTTCTTTGGCTTCAAGAATTCTGGCTTTAAGCGTACATCTTTCTTTGATTTGAAGAATTCCGGCTTTAAGCCTACTTCGTTCTTTTGTTTGAAGTGTTCTGGCTTTTAATTATTTATCTTAACGATACAATGTATTTATTAATTAGCTGTATGCGGCCTGTTAGATTACTGGTGAAAGGTATTAACTGGGGAGAGGTACTTAGGACTATTTTCATCATGTATGTGATAGCAATCTATGGAGCATAAAAGCTCGTTTATATGTATATATATTTTGAAATAATTGAGCGAAATATATGACAGTCTGTCATAAAGTGGCTGTATTGTTTGTTTAATTATGTAAGAATACTGAGCTGGTGGATCTTGGTACTCTATAGGTTGTCGTGAGAAATGAGTTGTATTGTTTGCAATTTACTTGTTAATTGTGTGGGTACAACATGGATCCATGCTGGGTATGCGTATTCTATGAAGGGACATGCATATCTTCGCTATATTCTGATAATTCTTTGTGTTCATGTTCATCATTCTCCTGTCAGACTCGTAGATTAGTTTGTTCGTCGTTAGACTTTAGTTCTAACTTCATTTATGTGCTTGCCATACGTAAAGCCTAAAAATTCGACATATGTTTAAGTCTGGAGAGGAGTTCCGTTTAAGTATAACTCGGGTGCGTGTCTACTGGCTAATGAAACTCTTTCAGTGGTTGTTTACTTGTTTTAGCGGAAAGCTACATAATCGGCTATATGCGCTCGGTCCATCATGGGGAATCGAACTCTGGATTTTTTGCGTTGTAGGTACGTAAACTTACTACTGATATACCGTACACTAAGTATTATGAGGCTTTAGATACAGTGTAAAGAGATATAATCAGTGCTAAGGTACATACATAATTTCTTGGGATCGCAAATAATACCTAAAAATGAAACTTAGAGTATAAACACTGAATTTTGTATAAAAATGTTGCTGATTTTTTATACTGAACTCATGACAACAGTTTCTGAATTAGCACCCATTTTGAGCTTTGTCCAGTAAGGTTTGAATTTGAAATGTCAAGGAATAACAACAATATAAAATCAAACATTGTGTGAGTATTGATCATGTTGTCGAATTTACGATGACAGTTCAACCATTCCTTGATGCTGTTCAGATATTATTATATTCATTAAGAACCTAATACTTCAATTCCCCCCTATTGGGTCCGGCAATGATTATTTGGTTACAAGAAAATTCTAGGTGAATTACTGCTTTTGGATCAGGGTATGTACCCTAATGTTCTAGATATTGTCCATGGATGTAATACTTGTAGCATTTTGTGTGTATATATCATTTTCCTATATTTGGTAGCATGAAAGACCTACACATCAGAAAGAACAGTTCACTGATATAAACACTTTTCCTTGGATTAATTCACCAGAAGCGTATTACATATAACTACCCTTTTGAATGCGCCCAATTAAGAAACAAATTAACAAGGAAATAATTATAAATATATAAGTTATCAAGAAGGGAGGAAGAGGTTTCCGTTGTACACCAACCGAGAACTCCAGACTCGCAAAATGTGGCACAAGTGCTCAGGTACCATGGGTGGGTGTCCAAATTGGGTTTGTTTTCGAGTACGGATTCCCCTTGGGGTAAGTGTAGAAGTAATTGTGAATCATGAAGGGCCTTATCGGTACATTGGGACCTCTGTAATTCTTAGGAGGGGCGTACAAACGCCGTAGCGTAGAGTGGGTACTTTATTTTAGTAGTATGAGTACCCATTTATTCTCTAGCTGCTGAGATAGTTGAACGAATTTGTTTTGGAAGCAGCTTTTGTATAGTTGTTTTGCTTTTTTTCAGACGGAAATCCTTCTTGATTATTTTGCGTACTGTTGCCTGGGACATGTGGACGGCTTTTGTCACTGACCTTTGTGTTCGTAGATTCTCATGTTTTACAAGGCGACTTTCCTTTACCACGACTGAGGTAAGAATTGTCTCTTTCTGGATGGTCCTGGTGCCCCAAGTTGATTCATTAAGTACGCGGGATATATCAGTCATAGAAAATCTAAGAATCCGATCTGAGTTTATGATTATTTTGTTTCGAAAAGGGCTATTATGTACCCTTTCAAAACGCGATCAATTTTCAGTGTCATCATACTACTTACAAAACGCCAAACAATGCCAAAATGTAGTTTTCATACATGCTGATCTACCGCGACTTTATATTTGATGAAGGTGTCACGTAACTTTCTTACATATTCAAAATCGTTTTAATATAACTTGCTGAGTCCTATCTAAAAACAACTTAAAACCAACATAGAACCACAGTCATGTGATTTTACTCGACAATATAAATCTCACTATCATTGTAATTTAACAAATTATTAGACGTTAAGGAAAATTAAACAGAGGTTCCACCCTAACCGTTTCATATATTTGTGTGCGTGACAAAATACTGATCACAACCTAAATTGTCATGCACCAACCACTACTGATCTCTAATTAAATTCTTAAAAAACAGCCACTACTGATCACTACCTAAATTCTTAAGAAGCAACCACTACTGATCACAACCTAAATTATCAAGTACCAACCACTACTGATCACTACCTTAATTCTCAAGAACCAACCACTACTGATCACTACTTAAATTGTCAAGTACCAAGCATTACTGATCACTGCCTAAATTCTTAAGAACCAACCACTATCTAAATTGTAGAGTACCAACCACTACTGATCACTACCTAAATTCTTAAGAACCAATTACTACTGATCTCTACCTAAATTATCAAGTACCAACCACTACTGATCACTACTTAAATTCTCGAGAACCAAACACTACTGATCATTACCTAAATTTTAAGAGCCAACCACTATTGATCACTACCTAAAGTCTTAAGAACTAACCACTACTGATCAGTACCTAAATTCTCAAGAACCAATTACTACTGATCACTACCCAAATTCTTA
>NW_013666070.1:327767-339669 GCF_000517525.1 Limulus polyphemus | reverse complement strand
CTTCCAAGGAATCATATCTATATATATGATCTCTTATCTTCCAAGGAATCATATCTATGGACAACTTTCCTGAGAATGTTTTACAGATTGTTTGTTTTTCTGGACCCACCTGTTTGAAGACTATGATGTCTTTAACTGATAAAGTTTTCTGTATCGACTGTCTTGAAATTCTTACTATCAAATTAAGTATGTTACCACATTTTCTCAGTGTGTATTGTATATAATTGTGTATGATCTAAACTGTGACTGAAATAGGTAAGGGGAGGTTCCCGTGTTTTATCTGTTAGTCATAGTTCCTCTACAATCTGCTAAAATCACATTAAATCAGGATAAGGGGGGGGGCAAATATTTGATGTACAAAAATCACCAGACGCGACTTCGATTGTTAATGGTCAACTGACTAACAGAGTCATGGAAAAATAGCTTCGGAAGTAAAGTTTGAGGATATCTACGATTTTCAAAACATACAATTATATGTATGTGATATAATTGGGTGGTGATGACTAGCTGCCTTCCCTCTAGTCTGACACTCCTAAATTAGGGACGGCTAGCGCAGATAGCCCTCGTGTAGCTTTGCGCGAAATTCAAAAGAACAAACAAAGAAAGAAACATTTATTTGCCAGGTTATGTAGTAAAGACAAAACTCAAATTTCGATATGTGAAGATTTTGGAAGATTATGTACCAGCTAGCATTGGATAACGCAATGCAAGAATGATATCAGTCAAAATTATAATTCATGCTAATTCCAACGATGCTAATTTCAACGATATTACATTTCTATCGTGCTATCATACTGATGTACGACATATATACATGTATATTCTCCAAAGTACACTCGGGTGAATTTTGTACCTGGAAAAATCTAGACCCCAGAAAAATAACAGAAAACGGTTCGTTTATTACATAGTATAGAACGTATATTCCTGACACTGCAGTTGAATTATTTTTACTGCATTATTAAGGAAATACACCCAATCCAATAATTATAGAATTTTAATACTTTGAACATTCAACTTCAAATGAATAAAGTGTGAAGATAACGTTAACTGATAATGCGTTTTAGGAATATTGAAGTCATAAAATTCTCTGGGAGTGTATGACTCAAATGATATATAGCGGCAATATGCTTTCTGATTTATGTAAAAGATAATTTGGTCGGCATACTTATTAAACGCGATAATGGCTCACTTGAAATTCGTTTTAAATATTTAGTGTTTTAATCATGTTATTATTAAGGAAAAGACATTAACACCATAATAATTTTTATTATAATAAATGACTTATATAAATAAAATTCAAACTACTAACTACTGTATTTATTGTATCCCAGCCGGCTTGATGAGCTCTGGTATTGAGCGAAACGCGTCTCCGCAATGGATGTAGCGGGCATAGTTTGCTTGAAATACTATTATGCGCTATTTTTTCTTGGGAATGTCCCTAAGGGACCAAATACAGAATGTAGTGTTTAAACATACTAATACTATTGTTATGTGACAAATATAATTGTTTATAATAACACTTCCCTAGGAAAAGGTGTTCATCCCATAAAGATAGTTAGGGTAAATTATTGATCAATTTTCGTTATCATTGTTAGGTCCAGCAATACCCATGGATCCAACAGAGGCAGCTCAGTCCATCTTCCCTTCCATGGCACGTGCTCTTCAAAAGTATCTAAGAATCACGAGACAACAGCCTCGACATAGCATGCAAGCTATCCTCGACCACTTAGCACTTTGTTTAAGCCACGACTTGAGTCCGCGTACATTCCTTGAAAAGTATATTACAGAATCACCCATATTGCAGAGTGACAAAGAACAAAAGCCTGTTCAGAAGTGGGCTTTGGTGTGTGGCACACTTCTCTCGCGTGCTGTAGAAGCCGGATGTGTATTTATGTTACGTCAGAATGACGTTTCATTGCTAGTAACAGTTCATCAGTTACCACATTTTAACATTATCGAAGAAATCATTGACCCTAAGACAAACAAGTTTGTACTACGATTAAGCTCTGAAACTTCGGTATAACAACATTAACTAGTCTGTTTCAGTTGTAACAAAAAATCTTCGTAATCTGCCAGAGTAGTAACCTGAATGACGTTTGAACAACAATATTAGTTTTATGTTGTCCAAAATACTATACTTTTACTGATACATTTAAAAAGGTAAAAACCATTTTTCTTGTGAGATAAAGTTTTAAAGTAATATTTATGGTTAGTGTTACATAATATCTCACATGTTGCTAGACACAGATGTAAAAAAAATATATAACTATATATTTTGACTATCATTAAACTTAAAGCTTAGATATTAAATGTATATATATATATTTTGACATTCTTAAGCAATTAATTCGGTTTCTTGTTTTCATCCGAATTTTCTTTAAATTTTTATAATTCCTATATTTTGATTCTCTCTTGAAAATATTTTATGTGTTTTATATGTATGTATATATATATATGTTTTATATGTATGTGTGTATATATGTTTTATATGTATGTGTGTGTATACATATATATATATATGATTGTAATCGAATATTTCACAAGTTGGTAACTTTTCCAATCAGACTTTCGTATTTACAAGTAAACAGATTTTGTTAACTACGAATGTATTTTGATGGTGCCATGTTGGCATCCTTGTCATGAACACTAGCTTCTTAGTGTAACCCAACTCTAATTACTGATTAGTTATTCTTTCGTTAACATTATTATTTATTAACTACCAGTTAATTTCGATAGCTAATCTGCTTCTATGTTAAATCCTAAGAAGGTCTCTGTGTGTGGCAGAGACCGGAATTCGGTCTCGAGCCTTATGTGAAAAGGGGTACTATTTACTCGTTCTGGTTCTCATCCCATTGTGCCCTGAATTAACTATTTAGATGGTTTCGAAAAGGTTTTCTTGACTTCTAGTCTTGGCTGGCTAAATGTGTTATCAATCAACCGGAAGTAAAAGGTTTCTTTTTTTTTCAAGTGGTTCATAGTTCATATCCCCTTTACTTTAGCATTATTACGTTTTGTTGTATATCCTTTTCTGTCAAAAGGCTTTCACACAGATGATACTACAGAGTTTTGTGTATTTTATGTGCATCTAAAGGTTTGTTAATTTTTTGTCTCCAATTATTGGAATCTACACAAACAAACGATGTTATAAATGATGCTTTTAATTTCCGTTAGTGTATAGACGGTTTGTGATTTCACTGTGTTGCGCTTCTGAAAGCTGTTTTAATTTTATGGTGTTTGCGTAGCCTTTATATATTTTCCATGAGATTTTTGGCTTGTTCTTGTTCTTAATATCAGTGTTCTTTATTTTCTTCAAGTTTTATTGGGTACAATATTCACATAACATAGTATTAGGGACAACAAGGGACCTATTGATCTGTCTAGGTTGTCTCATCCTACTAAACTAAAACTATTGAATTAAAAAAAACAAATCTCAAAGCCAGCACTTATCATTCATAAAGTTATCAAGCTTTTCTTAAACTCACTTAAATTTACTGACTCTACAACATCTGAAGGTAACCATTCCAGAAGCCATCCACCCTGTTAGAAAAATAGAACTTTCTTAGCTGAAGATGATTCTTACCCTGCCAAAATTTATATTTGTGTTCCATAGTCCTATCATTAAGTATTGAAACAAAGAGGGTTCATCAACATTATAAGTTATCTTAACAATCTTAAACACTTCAATCAGATCCCCTCTAACTCTTCATTTTCCAATAGAAAATAATTTTGGAGACAACCCCTCCATCCCAGGCACCATTCTAGTACCTTCCTCTGAACCCTTTCCAACAATTCAATGTCCTTCCTAAGGTAAGGAGCTCAAAACGGAACATAATACGGCAAACGTGGCCTAACCAGTGACCTATACAATGAAATTATAACTTCTTTAGACTTGTATTCAACATATATGTAGATACAACCTAAAATCCTATTTTCCCTAGCACTAGCAACAGCACACTGCTTGAATGGCTTAAGAAACTTGTAGCTACCTTTTTCTTTCTAAAAGGAATACGTTCATCTTCAATATTTAAAAAAATTATCTTTAAAAACATTCCACATTTAATCAGTGTATCCAAATAACTCAGCTGCCAAATACACCACAGATAATTCCTGTTGTATCCCTTCAAAGTTTGCTTGTTTGAAATTTGTAACCAAAATATCATCATTGCTGATCTCCATATGCAGCAAAACCTTTCTCCCTCATGGTTTGACTCTAGTATCTCCCAATCTATATGCCTGAAATTAAAATCAACCATAATTATGACCTCATTAACAGTTGAAATCTTTATCTCACTGAAACGTTTCTATTTAATTTCATCAGTATCATCTGGTGATCTGTAACAAATTTCCTCTAAAAGCCTCTTCCCTTTATATTTGCTAATAGAAACCGAAATGGATTCAACCTCATTGCTATTGTATTTGATATCTTCAACTTGAACAGGATGTAACTCACATTTTACTTATAAAGCTACTCATTCCCCTTTCTTTAGTATTCTATCTATATTAAATAACGTATAATCCTGTATTTCAAAGAAATTTATGTCGTCAAAATCATCTACATTTATTTATGTTTCAATTATTCCCATTATATCAAATTCCTGCCAGTGTCCTAAAGTTATGTGTTTTATTTCTTATACTTCTTACATTACTTTTTACTCACTTCCTATCTTAAAAATTTCTCAAAATTATCTTCTCCCACTAACTAATCCCACAAGTCCAAACAGCTAATCTGCTTATCGTTACATACATCCATTCCAAAAAATTATCTTCTCCCACTAACTAATCCCACAAGTCCAAACAGCTAATCTGCTTATCGTTACATACATCCATTCCAAAAAATTATCTTCTCCCACTAACTAATCCCACAAGTCCAAACAGCTAATCTGCTCATCGTTACATATTAACCTAAGCCTAGCATTCAGCCCTAGTGACCTACTTATAATTTTATCGCACAATTAATTCTTGGCAGTATCCCTGAGACAATTAAATTATGACCCTTTTCTTTATATGCCTTTATCAACACCTTGTACTTATCAATTAGCTCTGACATACCTTTCCCTACGTCATTAGCCCCTACGTGCATAACAAAAATTGTACTATTGCTATCCCCCTTTATTATATCTCTTGCTCTGTCAATTATATCCTCCCCCCCCGTGTTCCTGGGTTGCATAATCTAATTATTTTCCCCCTATTTACCCCACAGGCTACCCTATTCACATGCCCTGTTAAAGAATCACTCATAACTATAACCTCCTTAAGTTTATCATTCAAGTTCTTTTCTTTCCATTTTGTTTTCCTTCCCTCCCATAGTGTCTCTTATGCACAAACCAAGGTCTGAAATATGTTGCTCAAAAGAACATGCAATAGATCGTAATGATGTTTGTTTCTTATCATCCTCTATATTACAAATCATGTTCATCAGAAGCCCAAGGCGTAGCTTTATCTATTGTTCAGTTATTTAATCGTATCTTTGAAATTCCCGTTAAATCCTTTGACATATTGTTAATTGTTACATCTAGGAATAGGAAGTTACTATATCCTATTTACATTGTGATTTGGATCGGTAGATGCCTGTTTAGATTGTTCACACATTCTGGAATCTTCTCTGTAGTCAACATATCTCATCCAAATCCTCAATCTCAGAACGGATGTTATCTTCGAAATGTTCCATGCAGTGGTAAATGGTGTGACTCTAATGATAAATTTTCGTGTTTCTAGCACTATTTTTCTTCATATGAAAATGAAGTTGTCTTGATACAGAATGCTTTGAGTTCCATGCTATTTTAATTAGGCGATTCAAGTGTTAATAGGGTGAAAGCTCAGACAGGTGGAAACCACACTTACCTCTAACATGAAAACCAAGATGGAATCCTGACTCGTGACATGTGGTAAGTTATGTAGTAAAATCTCAAGAAATAGTCAGAGATTCGAAAGAAATACCAAGACAAATCAGGACACTCAAGATGTTTGAGCTGGTGAAACGAAATGATAGACAAGACAGAAATGTTTCTATTATTATATCAATGTATAGTGTATATAGTACAGTTAACAGCAGTTATTCAGTTAGGCGTACATTGTAACGCGAGTCTTAGCATACTGGTTTATTGGCGTGGCGATAAAGAAAAAACATACACTTGACTTCTGACAAAGAGAAATAGATGGGAACTAGTACACCCATAACGAAACTCTTAAAAGCTTTCTTAAAACCGTAACTTTATTGCAGAGGCAATAAAACAGAGTACTGCTGTAATGTCCCCCTGGGTAACCAGCATTGGTAACATTGACCCTTTAATGTCTGTCGTCCACTTAGTCCCCAGGGATAAATGGAGAACAATAGCGCTCGGGATCCAACATTTGAGTTCTATTCTATTTGCCCTGAAGAGAGGAGGTTATTGTATATCTGTCCCGTTGTTCTGAATGTAATAGTTGAGTCGTTGGTGAGGTTATTTTTAAGTCCGATCCTAGTATTCATTACGTTTAATTTGGTTCTACTCGAAAGTTGTAAACACGAGTTAAAAAAGAAAAGAAACTTTAAATTCATGGATATGTATATGTGTAAAATTTGAAGGCGAAGTTGTGCAGGTAAGTTTACGTAGAGTGTATATCAATATCTATGTATGTAACCAAAACTTCTTCGCCATCCGTTGAATAGCATTGCAAATAAAAAATCTATTAAAAATTCACACTTTGGTTATTCAAGATTCAGACGATTAAAAAAAATAACTGTCTTGGAAATCCGCGATCTGAACATATCTTTATGATAGAAGTGAATAAACATACTGCGTGGAATAGGGCTGTTACGTACCCTTCCTGAAATCGATCAGTTTTCAATTCCAGTGTAGTACCTATGAAATGTCAGTGTTAAAATGTAGATTAGTTCTATATACCCAGTTCCATTGTGACTTTATATTGGCTGTAATTGTCTTACTAATTTATATATATATTCAAAATCTTTTAAAGTTATTTTTTTCATCCCTCTCTAAAAGTCGAACATAACAGATAAAATAGGTTATCAAAAACTACCAAAAGTTAATAATCCTTTTACAGATGTGAAAGAGATTGAGAAAATGTCTGATATATATATATTTTAATTGAAAAATGTCAAGTCGTTTGAACTGATCAGCATTACTTTACATGTTATGAAATTCTATGAACTAGCCGAAATTCGAATTCATTTAGCACTTGTTTCTTTGTTTGGAATTAAGCACAAAGCTACACAATTGCCTGTCTGTGCTCTTCCCACCCATTTAGCACTTAGAAACATCGTTTTGACCATCAAAATAGACGGTTAAAGCAATTGGAAATTTCTAGTTAAAATGCGGACTTAACTTCACAATGCTTGTGATTAAATGCTATAACCTTTCACATTTTATTCTGATTCTCAGATTCTGCTTGACATTATCATTTCAAACTGGATTAGACCTTAATGGATTGGATCATGTCGTCAGCCATACAGCTAACCATGACTATTTTCATGATTTTTAAGCTAATCTTTCATTTCCAGCGATGAAGCATTATTTTTAACAACACAATTTAAATTGTGACATTTACGAATTCTTCCAGATAGTTTTTGTGACTTTTTTGTTACTTGCACCACATTTTAGTACAAATTTGAGATTACCTGCGTTCTTTTGATTTTTACAATTGCAGGAAAGTTAGTGTCAATGTATGAAGATCGTGAAGACATACATTTGTTCTTCCAACAACCGAAGCGAAGAATACCTTACAAATCTCAAGATTTTATCCACAGCGTAAACGTTCTAATATTTTTACTTTCAAAGAAAGTGGTTCTAAATGTGGCTCTATCAATTTTAGTAGCAATAGCGAACGAAAGAAATAATTCCTGATTATTAAAAATGTTACACATAAGAAACTACTTGTGTGGAACGTAAATACGTTTCTTTGTGAAACTGCCTATATATCATCCATTTTATATTTATGTCAGTTAGTGATGAATTAGGCATACATGAACATTGTAAGGACCTTGGTAAGCCGCGAAATGTATCGTTAATACAGAAAATATGTACATCAGTAGGCTATTTGATATGATATGGTAATATATATGTGTTTGTGAGTCATATACATAATGTTTATAAACATTTGTGATGAATTACTTATCCTTATATTGTGAGATTAACTGTTTGATGTGAAGAAGCAATAAACAAGATTTTTGTCATTCTTTACTCATGATTACTTTTTCTCATATATTTATCCATTTGCTATTTACTTATAACGTGAGACTTCCATCGTAAATAAAGAATGAACCATAAAGGTTCATAATATGATATATTTGCATTCATGTTAATCTCTTTATTTCGTTATTATATGAAACACGTTATTAAAACTGTTATTATAACAATTAGGAAATTCAGTTAAACTTTCACGAGAATAGACTAGCAATGTGTTCGTATAATACCTAAAAATTAGTTTCTATTTTCAGCTTATTTGGAATATATTCTGAAGAAAGGTCCTTTAAGAACCATTTCCTCAATTTACACCAGCTTTCCGGTTTCTTGATGCGTGGTTAAGCTATCGTTTCAATTAAGCATCGGGCTGGGCGTGGCCTAGTAGTTAATGTATCGGATTGTGAATCTCAGGGATCATGGTACGTGTCTCTTCGCCGTAATATTGTGCTATGCACTTTGGTGCCGTGATGGCGTTTACTTACACACATATATTGTTGATTCTCACGCTCGAGAATCTTCTACAAGTTTAGAGAATAGGCGGGAGTTTCCCAATAGATACTTATCAGTATGAGTTATGTCTATTTCTAAATATAAATTTAACGTAAACAAGCATCGATATTAAAACAAATATATATATAATAGTAAATCAGTCACACTGAAAAACCGTATAAATTTTGAAAAAAAAACAAAAAACATTTTTTTTTTAAATTACATTTTATGCTAATTTACTCCGGTGCAAAATTGCCAAGAAACATTTTAAATTTTAATATAAACCTTTCCAATTTCGTATTCCATAAAAACTTTAGCTTTTATAAGAACTAAGTTCAATTACCTCATTTTCGAGCTAGTTGAGTGGCCAACTGTACTCATTTAGGCTAAACTAAAATCGCAAATATACGAAAACTTTAAACGTTTGAGACATCAAAAACATGCGTTTGTTTATCCAAGGTTTTTAAGTAATCCGTGTTTTACTAATACGCTCCGTCTTCAGGTGGATCAGCGGTAAGTTTACGGACTTTCAACACTAAAATTCGAGGTTCGATTGCCCTCGGTGAATAGATCTTTCACAAACCATTTAAGCATTTACCTACTTCGTTGTTCCTTCTACTTGAGTTAATTTTTTATCGTAGTTCTTTGTAAGTGTCACCTTGAACTAAGCAGTCCATTTAATTCGTGTTTGTTCGTCGTAATAATTGTTTTTTTGAGTTATGTCATTTTAATCTGTTTTTATTTCCCTTTTATCGTTACATTTTGTATTGTTTAATGTACATATTAGTATAGTACTTCCTCTCTGTAATAGATAAACTTGCTATTAACTAGCTCGAAAAGGATAAAATATTCCAGGATTTTTTTTAATAATTTATACCCAGCTGAAACTACGAACATGTTCAGCGACGGGTTTCAATCCGCAAACCGTAGATTGAAAGTCAAGCGCCCTCACCACGAGCCCATGCCCGATGCCAGGAATTGCTTCCAGTTTCAAATAAAGTGTTAATTATATTCTATTAAATCCGTGAAATTATCTATTCTTACACTAACTTATTAAAAACAATTGTAAATTAGCTACTTTTCAACGAAGTAAAACAAATTATCCACAAATTAAGCTTTCGTTATCTCAACATCTTATGCACTTTATTACATGGGTTACATCGCCATCTTTTGAGTTGGAAGTCAACTACTAATATGTTTAAAATATAATGCTCGTAGTTCACACTAGATGTCAGGTTTATCGAACAAGAACTATATAAAACCTGAAGATATTTTCCATAAATGAACTTTCAATATTTCAGGCAAGGGAACGAATCAATGGCGAATATTTTAAATGGATTCATTGAAATTGTATATCACACGAAGTGCACACTGTTTTCTCGTTATTAAAAGTTAATTATGTAATGCATATATATTATTATTCAATTGTATTTGCATTTTATTTTTAATCACATAAATTAGTTGTAGTTACACGAACTCGCCAGGTTTATTTAGATTAACGACAAAATCAAACTTGTATTACTTCTTTTATTTAATAATATTTAGTACAAGTTATGTTTTCGCAAAATGCGCAAATGGCAACTTTCAGAAGAGTTCTATCATATGAAATCATGGGTAAGTCGTAAATTGCTAAAAAAAGAAAATAGGAAACTAATACCATGTTATAATAATGCCATGGTTGAAAAAATTGACATTCTAAGTTTGCTTGTGCGGGAAGTTGGGAACGTGGGGTACTGATCGAATCCTTGCTCCCCAGTGGCACAGCAGCATGTCTGCAGACTTACAAAGCTAGATACCCTTTTGTGCAGCTTTGTGCTTAACTACAAACAAACAAATAACCAGACTTGATCGAGCTCCCCAGTGTGGTACAGCGGTATTCCTACAGACATACGACGCTAGAAACTGGCTTTCGATACCCGTGGTGGGCAAAGTATAGATAGTTCATTGTGTAGCTTTGTGCTTAACTTCAGACAAACAAACAAAATCCATGGTACTGATCGAATAATGTATCAGATTAATGAGTCCGATGATTAATGGATTAGCAAATATGGCTAATTGCTGAACTCTACTCATTACTATATAAACCGACCAAGAAATAGTCTTAACTCACTACAAAAATCGATCTAATTATGCTAGTAATTACAAAAACTGTGGTACAGATGTTGTTTTTTTTTCTTTTCTGAAGTTCAACTATTTCGATATATTTTATGGGATGGCCATAGCATAACGGTTAGAGTGTCAAGATACAGATTGAATGGTCCAAGGTTCGAGCCGTGATACTTCTGAATGTACGCTTCACTTTCAGATGAGCGTATTATGTAAGTGACAGTAAGGTCAGTTATTCGTTTACTACTAGTTAGCTGCATTACTTCTGGCCAGTACATTAAAATTACGGAAGACTAAGGCTGAATGTGACTACAGCGTGAGTCAACTAAATTTGATCTATATGATGAGATATAAATTAGCACATATACCATATGTTTTCTATCTTCTAATTTTAATGTTAGCATTCTAAAACATTTTCATCTATTCTGAGTCTATGCAGTTTAACCATAACAAGTGGTTCAGAAAACTGATGAGTTGCCTTTGTTTCTTTATTGTTCCTTAAAGATAATATCTGCTCTGCCCCTGTGATACATTGTTGTAATGCTGCACGTTGTGGAAGACTATAGACCACGCAGTGTCCTTCACTGATAAAGCAGATGATGTCCAGATGTTACCGCTTATCTTATGTTTAATGATAATGATAGCTCTAAGTCACTATGGGTAAATCTAACGTTTCCTGTTAAGTAAGAAACATTGGATCTAAACAGTCTACACAGGACTATAAGTGAGTTGGTTGACGGAAAGACATCTAGAGGGAATAACTTCAATTTACGAATTCAGTAGCGAACAACCATCCAGATTCTTAATACAAGAACAAATGCTGTATTTAGTTCTTAAGTTCAAATTTACTTCGTAATATATTCTGCCGATCCTTTCGTTATAAAGTGGGCACATCTAATACTCTTTTTAGTTTTTAGTTTTAATACTCTTACTTAAAGACATGTATTAAAATGCATAAATAATGGACCGAAAATTAAGATTACTCTGAAAGAGTTCTTAATTGTTCCCAACTCACGTCGTACCTAACTAAGTATTTAGGCAGTTTTTAGGGACCCATGTGCTATTGAGACTAGAGTGTTAATCTTGATAAAAGAGTTAGCACAAAGGATCACATATAAAGTGTA
>NW_013666070.1:309840-326882 GCF_000517525.1 Limulus polyphemus | reverse complement strand
GAATAGTTGACTATTTTTCTTCAGGAGAACAAAGAAGAGGAATAGTCAACTATTCGAAAGCGCTCGAGACTGGAGTGTTAATATTGTGTTATATTTCAGTAAATTGTAGTGACACACATACATTTTTTTGCTCAATAACATTCTAGAATAATTGGCTCACCAGTGGCACAGCAGTATGTCGGTGGGCTTACAACGCTAGAAACCGTGTTTCGATACCCGTGGTGGGCAGAGCACAGATAGCTCATCGTGTAGCTTTGTGCTTAACTTTAAACCAAACAAATATCTAGAATAATTGTTTTTAAATAATTCTTAAAATAAAATATATTTATGTTCTACTATGCCTTGTTCTTTGTGACACATTAGTGTGTCACGGCCCACAGTTTGAGAACCACTGTCCTACAGAACGTAATGTAGCAATTAGTTTACTTTGTATATATTTTGGTTTCAAAGAATGTAGAAAACTCCATTCAAGTTCAATTGACAAAAGTAAGAAAAGCTAGTTTATTACTGTAAAACAGTTTTGTAATATCCAACTTAAAGGTAAACTTTGGGGCTCTGAATTCATTGTTAGTTCCAAAATATAATGAAGCAGTGGAATAAGCTTCATAAATAATTTATAATACATTAGAAAGAAAGTTCCACACATATTTTTTTACATGGAATTAAATCATTATTCTATATATCTTTCATTTCAATGTATTATTTAACTTAATTAACCTAATGTTAAAATTACTGAGCATAAAGGAACATACTTACTGAATGCTGTTTACGTAAGGATTAAAAAACACTGTACACTATATAGCTTATGTGGATCTGGAAATGACCAAACACTGATACTCAATGACAAAAAAAAGATAAGTTTGTTATGACCAGATTCTTTAAATTATATGGTGGTAGTTTTCCCTCTCTAAAGCAGTGTTAATAGCTTCTTTTATAGTAACGCCATGGAATTTAGATTAACAGTTTCTCGTTATCACGACCATGCAATCGGTACAGCCGTATCAAACATCATTGTTTATGCTAATTGCTTAAGCTAGTATCACGTGGTGCTAAATACTCTTTCATTAAGACAATTTCACAAAATTTAGTAAATTTGTGCTGAAAACTTGACAATGAATAATCAATAATAACCGTCCACCCGTATGACTTGAGATAGAAACTGCTAATCTACTTTGTTTGGTCTAACCAATACTTGTATATCTGCATGTGCTTTCACCCTATATATTTGCAGCTCTAAATTATCCATTATTAATCCGAATGAAAAAAAAATAAACTCTCCATTTTTACTTTTAGGTAAAGCTGTAGTAAAAATGTTAGACCGATAGCTCACATGACTTTTTGCGTAGGCGTACGCAAACATTTTCGTTACATTTCAGCAGTGTTTGCTGAATAACTTTGCGCATGTGGCTTATACACCAAATCAGACACCTAATTGTAGATTTAAAAGATCTATCAGTGTAACAAATTTGAAAAAAAAATCCATAAAAGTTAAGTATGTTTTTCCATCAAATATAGTTTCCGTGCTTTTCGTGCGAAGAAAAAAAAAAAGAAGAAACTCATTCCAAACTTGGATATGTTATATCTCAGGTATTTCTTAATGGATTCCCTTGAAATTTGTATGTTAAATAAGATTACAGTAGAGCATATCCACTGAAAATATATGATAGTTTGGATTACCACAGTTCGAGTTACAGAAGGTGGAAATTGGCTAAACTATCACTCCTGTTAATATCACAGTGCGTTCTGCGGCACTATCGTGTGTCTTGACGCTAAAATGAAATACAAAAATCCATAAAGTTAAGTAAACCAAAAACCTAAGTTTTATTTCCGAAAGTCTGAAAATTCTGAGAGATATAAAATCTCTCTGAAAATCTCCATAAAATCTGACCAATAAAGAAAAGTGTGGTTTTTAAGTAAAAAATCAAAATTATACCAACAATGCCAAGTTGTTGTCGGCTTTTCACCTCACTCTGTGACCTGAGGCTACTCTCACTTTAGCACAGGGTAGGGAAGCTTTGAGTCACAACCTGATTTTCCAACAGAAAAACTGTTTATTTTAGAACGTCACGAGTGAAGTGACAGCATCTTTCCTGTACGAATATACCTCTAATGGTAAATGAGAGAGATCCTGGTTCCGTACACCATTATAGAAAATACAAATTAAATTCCTAATTGATCAGCTTTATATAATAATAATAATAAAAAAGACCAAAGAACAATAGGGATTATAAAGAAAAACTTATCAATTAATGGTGTAACAAAAATATGGTAACACGTTTCTGATTTCCTATTATGTTCAGGCTGACTCGACCAATCCTAGTTTAAAACTAGAAACCCAATTCAAATTTACTTGTATATCAACCAATAAAGCAATACTTGCTGACCAATACTAACAGACAAAAATAGCTTTCAGCAACAGCAAAATGAATTAAACATATTAAAATAATACAAACATTTAACACAAATCATCTACTAACTTATGGAGAAGATTGCTAAAAATACCAAAAATGCACCTTCATACAAATACCAAACAAATACGTTTGTATAGAAAAACAAACATAAAAGAAATAAACACTTAAAAACGTGAAAAATAAAGTTATCGAATACATAAGAAAACACATATAAAACTTCATAGGCATAAATAATGAATAAAGAAATAAAAATAGAACTCTATCTAAAAGTAAGACAAACCTTTAAATTCTCTCTGTATGACCAAGTCAAAGTGTGTATGTCATGAACGTTTACAGTGTTACATTCAAAATTTAATTAAAGAGCTTTATTATAAATTTGTTTCAATAAACATGGTATGAAAACGTAGATTATAAATCAAGTGTTTATATTATATAAATTTTAATTTCTTAAGTTCAAAAAGAAATATTAAAAAATCTCAAACTTAATTTTTTTTTGTATCATGTGGTGCATCTGAGCACCAAATGCTTCACTCGAGATTTTTTATGATGCTAAGTAGGCTAATGCAGTTTCCAACCACTCAGAACCACAAACTTTACAGAATCATGAGCAAGAATCTAAAAAGTGAGCCTTCTACCTTTTCTTTTGCTAAGATATCAATAAATTTGTCAAACCCGCTAGGGAAGCCTCTTCCCCCATCTCTCTCTAGCTTTAGAGATTGTTTGTTGATCAACTTTACGGACATGTTTATAACCAATAGAAAGAGCAATTTTTCTTCTATATTACATTTCCAACCATCGTTTTGAATTTTGCAGGAAACATGTTCATTTCATGGAAATGTACTGTCGTTCGATAATGGATTTTACTACTCTGAATGGCTAACAAAATTTTTTGAACCTACTAATAGCTTACTTAGTGAGTTGGATAAACTATAGGGGTTTTAGAATATTCTATTCTAGTGCCTGATATATATTTGTATTCTAAAATTCATTTTGAAAGGTGCATATATTTATTTTTTTGCACACTCTAATTTGTGAGACTCAAAGAGACTTAGTTGAGAATGTCATACATTTTTACTGGAATGCTAACAGCTTGAATACACAATGAGTGCTAGGAATCGTTTTTTTTTTTTTGTCGTGTGTATATTTTGTATTTATTAAGAAAAGTAACTAAAACGTAAAAAATCTCAGCTTAGCGTAACAAAACTTTGGCAAAATAAAAGTCTAAAGTTATAATAACTCGAGTGCCAAAACAACATTAGCTCAGTTGCTGTTACTTAGCGCTATGGGAAATAGCTTATAGGTTCCCACTGTGATTGTTACTTTTTATGCAAATATCATTGTTCCTATGGCACAAAGTATGGAAATGAGATCATAAAATCAAAAGAACACAGATGCAAGAAAAAAAACACCAGTTTCAACATTTTAAAGAAATTTGGAATATTCTGATAAAAATTATTGTGAGGGCAGAGGATAAATTATATTATTCATTTTGTTTAACATATTTCAACTTTTCATTTCAATATACACTATTTTTTACAGTTAGTGTTAGCCTAAATAAAAAAGTGACACAATACCTAGAGTTTTTTTTCCGAAAAGAAAAGTTTGTAATTTACTTAGATTATTCTAGAGGTTATGCAAAGGAAATAAGAAATCTGAAGATTTATTCTTAACCTTGAAACTATCTTTCACTAACATGAATACCCCGGCAACTGTTACACCTAAAATGTTTGGAATAATGTTTCACTTGTGCAATTTTATGCCTTTGATCTAAATACAAAACAGTTTTTCTTCATGCAGTCTTCTTGCTAAGAAATCTGGCCCTAAATTCAGTAGCTTTCAACATTAAACGTATATAGAAAAATCCTCACCATCTTTACAAGTAAGCTAGTGGTAGTGAAAGCCAGAATGTTGCAAAAGTTTTAGGTTCGAATTTAACCTCTAGAAAATTATCTTTTAATATATTTTCTGATAAAACTTTGTACAAAATATGTCTACGATGTTAAATAGAATACTTAATCCTTAGTGCACCAAGGAAGTCTTTATCATGTTTTTTTTATTCAGATGTGCGTCACTTGTATGAGGTGAGTTGTGAATGTTTCTCTAAAAAGTCAGCCACCAGCTCCCACAAATTTGCAAATTTAACTAACAGTTCACTAAAACTTTGCTATTTTTGTTGAGTTCAGACTTCTTGCACAATTTTCAACTAGCAATTTCAGATGCAGCAGAGTACTCATTTTTGGATGTTGATGTGATGGAAGCAATATTATTGTTATTAATAATAATGGTAATCTCCTCTTCGCTTACTGCCCTGAATAATATCTCATCAGGAAGTTGATTTCAAATTATTACAGAACTACACCCGAACTTCATTCCTCTCTGGATAGATCACTGTCTTTGCTAATGCTGTTGCTTAAAAGAGAGTTTCTGTAGTACTTCCATCCCATGGATGCCAATGCCAGAATCAATGTACTGTGGTTCACGGAACCTAGACATATTTGGATATCTTCTTCTAAATACACATCTAGAATGAAATCATTACTCAGAACAAAGCTAATGTCAACTGGACAAAGTGGTGACTTTACTCAGAGTGCCTGATACATTTTAGTATCCATAATGGTCCTGACCATTCCTGTATCAACCAGGAATTGTATTATCTGACAATTTATCTTTACAGGTACATACAAAGCCCTGAGAAAGGTAGACTAACCTCTCACCAGTCTGTCTGCTCACTTCCATGAGTCAGGGCTAGACCCAATTTGTGCTTCATTAGTTTCTTGAGATAAAGCAACAGCAACTACACCTTTGCTTTCAGCCCTTCTGATATAGGCTATTTACATAAACGTGTTGCTATAGTCAACAGCCACATCAGATTCTCTTAGTCCTCTCTTCTAGAGTGACATCTGAGCAGAGGCAATATAGGCATGAACCATAGCAAAAACAGAGTAATCTTGCTCATTTGTTGTCAACCAGCCTGTCTGCATTGTAGTGCCAAGAGGTTTCGATTAGAGATTGATCACTAACAACATTCATAGATGAATAAGAAGCACCAGATTGAGTAGGATTATCTTTGTTGAAATCTAGAACAAAAGCTGCTGTTGTCAGCTTTCTCCTCTCCTATCGTTTGTTTGTGGTTTCCACCTCGAATTGTATCATTACAAGTACCATCTCTATTAATGCGTGAATATCTTGCATTTCAAATTATACCTCATAATCTAACGTGGTAGCTTTTCCAGAAATTTGTTGACAAGGGTGTTCTCTCGAAATGCAGACCACATTGAAAGGCACGCCCTCCAATGAATTCAATGCAGATCATTGACAAATCCATTCAAGTTCTCAGAGAGACCCTTTGTAGGATTCTTAAACTTGGCCATAGAGACGGATTGGTTTTCTAGTGGGTTTATATGTGCTGCAGTCCTGAAACCGTGCCTTTATTGGAACGTTTATGGGATCAAGGGAGAAAGTCTAATCTCAGAGATAGGTATTGCATCATCTGTTCCTGAATCGAACCATTCCAGGCAGTGATCTGCCTGAAATAATTATATAATAATTCGATATAAATATGTTAAGGATTCATTTTCCTTTTCACCAGAGGTGACATTAAAAAGAAAATCTGTAACGCAGAGGCCTAATGCATTCTTTGGTCAATTGTACCTTTTGCTCTGGAGTTCAAGGCTCATCAGCACAGCTTGGGTGAGCAAACCAAAGAAATACCATTAGGCCTATTATAATGGTGAAGTGTATATAATATCTAAGAGGTTTCAGCCCGTTTTACTTCATCATACAGCAATGTAAATTAAATTGTCTGAAACTCCATACAAATTATATAATCCATTCAAATAATTTTTGCCAATCCATTAAACACTCGGGACACATCTTGTTTACCTCTACCATGTCAGCATGTTTCTTTGGCATAGGTATCTCTCGTATGGACTTGCAACCTATACAGGACTGGACAGTTTTATGTATTGGGGTATAGTGGAGTAAGATAAAATGTTGAATTAACGGAGTCAGGGAGTAGCTCTCCCATCGGCCCTGCATGGTTGCAGATTGTTCCGTGATCTGTGTTTCACTCAGCAGTTTGCATCCCACCAACTAGATGCTCTTTACTGCCATAAAGGCTACTGTCCTTATCCATGAGAGTCTACTGACAAAATCATTTGGTGAACAGTGTCCTTAAATGGCATTTAATGTCTGTCTCTTGTATTGGATTTGCATATCACTTCATAAAGAGGCTCACTATTGTTCTACTGCTCACTCTCTTCATCAGTAAGTGCCCATTGTCTTGTTTTTTTAGATACATCTGCTATTGATGGGTGCTATCCACCAACATCAACTTTATCACAGTCGGCGTTTGTTTGTAATTTTACATATATGGTTATTTTATTAAAAAACAGTTTATGTTATAGTAAATAAAGTTAAATATTCCATTAGTTATTTTTCCTGTAAATGGTATGTGTAAAATTCGGTTGGGGTCCCTTTTGTATCACACTATAAAGAGAGAATCTTTCGTGAGTTGTTAGAGTACGTATAAAATAGAAGTCAACGTTTTAACAGTGATGGTGTAATATGTCTGTTACAGGGGACAAAGGTTGGAAATGGTAGAGAATTTTGTCTAAGACATATAGTTTTGTTCAAAAAATCTGACGGAAACGTCACAGCTTTTGTAGTAGATAACCTATAATTTTTGGGTAAACGTTTTAAGCAAAAATGACAAATTTCTGAAATACTGATAGAGTCAACATTAAAACCATCAAAGTTCTGCTTAAGTAGTTGTGTATTTGTTGCTTATTGATATGTACGAGTGATTGTAATAGTTTTAATATATTCTTGCAAAAATAAAATGGAATACCATCTTGTTTACTGTGAAAGTTATTGAACCAAAAATGACATTGCAAATTGCACTTTATTGTACAGAGAGTGTACTCACTTGTTAGTTACTAAACTGATTAACCAACCAGTCAAGTAACAGATGTGGCATGTGGAACCTGCAAATTAATGTATTGTTGTTGTCCAAGAAAATGGCTCCAATAACATGAATCATCCAGCAAGATGGACTGTGTGTTGTACATGTTCAAGAAAGTGGACTGAATACTTCAGTTTTACAACGTGTGCCGAGAAAAATGAGATTTTTAAATGCTGCAATGATAAATGTGGTTTTTAAATACGGTAGGAAGGGTTACAACTAGAAATTGTATAACCTTATTTTGTGAAAACGGGTATTGCAGTTATGAGTGAACTATTTTCGCCATTGCTTTACGTGGAATTGGGAATGACGTCAACAACATTCTGTATCCAGACCATAAGTGAGACTGTTAATAGTTTTTTTTGTGTGTGCAGTTATTTGTATATTTTTGTACGTTACGAATTTCATTAAGTATTAAAGTTTAGTAAATTACAATGCTTTTAATTCCTATGGGATTTTCTTTGAATTGGAGCTACTATTATTTGCCACAGAGTTGTTTCTCCTTGTCAGTTCATGACTTCCAAATACAAACCTGGTGGGTATTTAGGTTTAATAAATCAGGGGTGGTTAGACATTTGTTGACATTGTTCATCGCCCCTTCCTTGGCTGGTGTAATAAATAAAACATGGAAAATCGTGACATTTGAGCATAAATATGATGAATTGGTTGGTACGTGACTGAATTTACTACAGAAGTTGAACCGGAAGAAGGTTGGGGAACGTGTGTATATTTGCATAGATCGGATTTTTTTTTCTCTTGGTCGAACTCAAAATCTAGAACAACGGCCCTTATCGGATTTATGGTCCTCCAGGGAGGCGGAGATCTATAAATCTTATGCCTGGAGAATTTGGTGTGTGGGGAAATAGGAATGCCCCAAGAAAACACACGTTCACTATTCAGACAGTCCATGACAACCTTGCATCTCCGTAGCATCGACCAGAGCTGGGGCTCTACTTCTGGACAACAAATAACTTGGACTATTTTAGCATTCCCCACTCATTCTCTGACACTTATGGTGTGGACCACCTAGACAATCCTCAGTTATCCAAGTTCTACTCATACTGAGGTTTAACCTCATTGGGATAACCTTGACGATAATTCTGGGCGATTTAAAATCTGGAAGTTCTTCTTCTTCTCGAGCTATGGATACAGAGTCAGAGACCTCTGCTGCATCAACAAAAATTTGACATCCAGGAGGAATTATATAAGGCCTGACCACTTTTCTCATGATCAGTACCTGTTCAGCACCCAATCCTTCCTTCAGACTGTACCTTCTCCAACTTGTATATAATGCACTTTCCACTGTTAGAGGCTCAGAAAGTACAGTCACACATATGAATAAACGTTTCTGTATTTTGTATGCTGACCTAAGTACGGTAATACAGTTTTTACTTTGTCACATCAAACATCGAGATTTTAGGAGTGGTTAGTATATTTAACATGTCATTGATAGTAGTAGCAATAAATAGTAGTATGAATGAAAGGACATACTGAGTGCGTTTCAAAACGTTTTTGATACTATTCATTCCATCATGAAAGTTAGAATAAGAATAATAATTGCTTAAAATCCTCTAAACACAATGACTACGTGCTTCAATTATATTAACTTTAAAAGATAAAAGCTATTAAAATATGCATAAACACTTAATAATTTAGTTTACGATACACACCCATTACTTTTACAATGTAAGGCCAGCTGTGACTGGCTAATAGAAAATTACGTCACTGTTCAGCGATCGACAGACGCGCAGCGCTCATGGCGGCGACTGCTTAATTTTTTTTTTTAATAATATAGTACTAGGTTATGATTAAATACGACGTTTGCATTGCAAAAAATAAATAAATATACATTGCTTGCTTGTAATTAAGCATAAAGCTACACAATGGGCTATCTGTACTCTGCCCACCACGGATATCGAAACCCGGTTTCTAGCACTGTAAGTCCACAGACATACCGCTGTGCCACTGGGAGGCATAAATAGACATCAATACATAATGTGATCTAATCTCAGTTTCGTGGATCATTATGCTGGTCAGAAGATCCAACCAAGTCTTACGCGCTAGGAAGTCGTCCTAAAGAAGAAAAAGCATGTTGAAGGTCAAGAACAGAGATTTAAATATTAGAAAATGTTAGGTGGTATTAAAGGACATACAGTGACAAGGCATGACAAAGCAATCATTTCATGAATGAATCAGTTTCTCGCACCTCATATCGTTAAATTTAAACCATCTATCTTTCTTTTAAACATCATACCCATCATATGATTTTCATTTGCATCATGATATCACATGAAACTACTTTGTTTTAAGGAAAGTAACCTAACTGAAATATTAGATAAGTGAATTATATAGACTATTTTTATCTGAGTTCAACAATTTTCGCATCTTTTTTGCTCAGTTCTTGGTATTTTGGTACCTCGCATTCAGAGTTCCTACTCTTCTTGTAACAAATATATTCGTAACCTTAAAGCAGTTATTTGTGTGTCTTTTCTCATGTATCACCTTTTTCTGGTTTTCAATAACAGCTTCAGATTCCATTATCAAACTGTTCTTGTTTGAATCTGAAGAAGAACGTTGATTGCGTGTTTCAATGTAGGCTCCATTTTGGGAGACTGAAGCAGGCGATAAACAAATAATATAATTTATGAGCTTTTACTCTTATTATTATTATTTATTATTATTATTATTTGCATCCCTTGTACTCGGGGACGGCAGTAATCAGATAGAAGGAATGACATCTGGCTTTAATCTGGCGGTAACGAAGTAGGTCAGCTCTTAAATCTGTCAAACTATTCACTAATAAAGTGGTCCGAACACTAATAACTGTTCTTAGTGAATGGAAAAAAAACAACAACTAATTTTTGGAATATATCAGCTGTTCATCTTTCATGGGAGATCTATGAAAACTAATGTTACTGTTTAGTATAGATGTCCTGTTGTGTAGCTTTGCTCTAAAAAAAAATAAATTAACTAATTAATAAACGTTCTAAACAATATGGATATTGAATAATTCAACGAGGTGAAAGAAAGAGCATTATAACATATACTATCCTTTGAGATTGTTCCTAAGGCCTAACAGTTTGATAATTATTTGGCATTCTTAGGGTTTAGCCTTTCACTTTAATGGAGTGCCAGGTATCTTGCTATACAGAAAAAACATTGATACACGGAAAACCTATGTTAATAGTCTAGCTTCGTCTTATTTCACAATTATAATTCCAGAAAGATATCCTACTCTCTATCATAAGAAGAACATCAAATTCTTGCTAAACTAGTACAACGTACTGATTTAGCTCTAACTAAACCAGTTTAACAGAAACAGTATAGTAATCTTGAATAAAAAAGATTATATTAATAAAGTCAACGATACATTAACATATAGTACAAAATTTCCGACGTGGAATAAATATTCATTGTCTACAAGGAAAATAGAATCGCAACAACATTTAATGTAGCTTAATTATTACTGAAAATTTATATAGAGAAATGTGACTGAACGAATATCGAGTTCACCGTTAAAGATAGTTTTTTGTTTTTTTTATTTCCGTGCAGAATTTGAAATTTAACTGAAATGTTTATTTGGCCAGCTTTAATATGGAATCTCCTTATACCAACTTTCCTCAATAAGATATGTTCAGAATTCGGGTACTAAACGGTCTTTCTAAATATCTGTATTTTATATGGATGTATTTTGTAGATAAGGATTTAGGTTCTATGCTCTTGGATGTTTACTTGTATCATAAAACAAGTGCACAATGTTTTTTTTTTTTTCAGATTATGTTATTCATAAAAAGAACCAAAATAAGATGAGAAAGTATGGATTATCAGCCTTTATCATCTTCAAAAAGACTGTTCTAGCATTATGTTGATTTTAAACTATAGATTATAAACTATACGACTTTTACTAATGTAATGGTGCATTATAAACATGAGCTTAAGATATCCAAATACAGCGAGATAGAGGGGGGGATGAATACATAGTAGTAAACTTGTTCTGATTTTACAGAGATTAACTATAATTAGATCTTAAATCAAGTCTATATCAGAGCTTGTCATAATGAGGATGTTATTTATCTAGGATGGAATGTTTAAAGGAAAAACAAAAGTTTTATTTCATTGCTCTATGTACGATGTGACTCTGCGTCACGCGTATTTTAAAGATAACGATAGATACAGGCAAAACATGTCATCATACCTACCAAAAGATAGATATATCTCAATTCCACATTAGGTCACTGACCGTATTAGAAAACCAGACTACTTGAAATTCAAAATTTCATGAAGATATCAAACCCAAAACGATTTATGGTATATCCATGTGAAACTCAAGAACATGACTCATACTTTAAACCTGCCGGTTTGAAATAAATTTTAAATAGATGTCATGATACAAGCTTCAACCAATTATTACTAAACGTTTACCACGTACTTTTTTAACATTTTACAGAACATACGGAGAACTTGAAACAACACTCTTGAACCTAAAGAAGCATTCATACCTTCTATTGATGATGATATTCGCAGAAAAAAGAGTAAAATATTCTTAAATATCTTTGTATAGTTTACAAGAAATAATGACCAATCGCGAATTATTTTTCTTAAAAGAAATTAATCATACCTCAGTAGTTCTAGCCAGCAACTAGTGTTTCTATGTTTCCTATGTAAGTTATACTATATTATTTATTCATTGCTACTTTCATTAATGATTTTGGCCAGACTATTTAATACACCAAAGGTTATTACTTTAGAATGTTATTCACCTATTACTGTGATTTTATTTAGAGATTTTTATGCGTTATTAGAATAATATATGTATTTAGGGCTAGCCTATATCTCCTTAGTTGGCTGAACTTTGTGAAATATTATTCAGATTATGGCCGAAAATATAGTTAACAGCGAATGTTGAGCGTGGTCATAGATATCTCCTATAGTTGAATTACTCATCACTTAACATTGGAGAACTAGGCGTAGAACAGTTTCTGAAGTAACATGAGGTTGTGATGAATATAAATTTTACATATATGTTTGAATCTGTAAACATATTGCGATCGTGCTCTTCTCGCACTTTGCTTTCTCTTCTTATGTCCATCAAGTTTGTTTAGGCTGTACTTATTTCTGTCAGATCATGACTCATACGAAGTTAAACTGCTGTTTATTACCGTTAATCAGTAACACATAGATTTAGAAATATATTTTGATTCTTAGTGGCAGCATATTACTTTCTTCCTTCGCCTCTCTCTCTGTTTATTCTCTCTCTCTCACACACACATCTGACGGTATTATCTTTCTTTCTTCGTAGGGTTCCTGTTGTTTCCATACCATTGAACTTAGAGCTTACCTAACAGAAAGGTTCCTAATTTGTCAAGCCCCCCCCCCAATTTTTAAGCACTTTACTCGATGACTAATAATTTTTGGCTTAAATACGCCAGTGGATTTTTCATACCATCCTCACTTTTTTGACTCAGCACTATAGCTTTATCAGATACATTAATTTGGATAATGATGGCTAACTTCTACTTATAGCTATGCGCAATTGGTTTTTACTCAGCACCTCTTTTAATATTCTAAACTAGTAACAGCCCTGGCATCATCCAATACAAGTTTCAGATGCGACTCTAATGTGCCATAGCTTAAACACATTTACAAGATAAGTTCGTCCCATTGCTTCTCCATCCCTTACATTTACTTCGTGTGTTACTTTACCGAAGGCCCTCGAAGTTTAAAACAAACCAAAGAAAAACAAACTACTTTCCCAACACGCTTAATCATAGGTAAATGATCTTGCTGCTGAACTGTTTTCAGCTATTGAGTCTAATCCCACAACTAAATTATTCATCTCACATTCTTATTTTTTAACATTCTTATCATAGGTAAATAATCTATACACCTTGCTGCGGAATTGTTTTCAGCTATTGAGTCTAATCCCACAACTAAATTATTTATCTCACATTATTGTTTTTTAACATTCTTATCATAGCGAAGTTTTTGCTTATCCTTTCTCTTTCTGTGGGGCTTTGGCCGCTAACCTCTTCCCCTTTGCTAACCTTTGTCTTAATTCGCTTTCCCGTTTTATATCCATCAATGTTATTTATGTTTTACTTGTTCCTGATTATTGCTAGTAGTACATGCGAATGATAACCTACTTGTTTAAGTTTATCATTCTGAATTACATACTTATATAAAAGTATATACTCCTTAATTACATGTGGACATTTGTGCATGAAGAATGTTTAGTAATACCTATACATAGCTCAAACTATAAGTGAGGTCAATTTTATAAACTACGTGCTGCTAATTTCCATGGCAATTAAGATCTTTCTAAACTTAATGCTAGAAAGACAAACCTGCTGCTATATCTGTCTGATCTGCTAGGTAATTTCATTAGTTAGTTATTGAACATTTGCGTTTCGAAAGGAATGCTAGGAATTATTATTGACAAAATGACAAATTACGTTACTGGTTCAATTACCCAATGTTTCTTTTACGAATGGTGGGGTAATAACAACGTAAAAAAAAAAAAGAAAACTTAATTAGGAAAGGATTAAACGAATAGATCATCATTTGATAATTTATGAGTTTAGTTGCTTTATAAGACAGTTTATATCGTTTGCATGATTAATTAAGTTAGAGAAATAATTCGACAATTGTTATCACGACTCTGGTTAGGTTAGAAAAATTAAATTTTAGTAGCTTAAAAAGGGAATACTATCTCAGGCTTAATTTATGTTCCAAAATCTTAAATCAATTTACAGTTAGAAAATCTGCTATCACTATTTTTCCCCCTGTTGGTCAGCATCTAGAATTACAACGCCAAAATCCGGAGCTCGATTCCCCACGGTGGACAGAATGCAGACAGCCCATTGTTTAGCTATTGCTAAAACAGACAATCAAACAAACACTATCTATTCCTGAAGCCAATGTCTCTTGGAAGGAATGCTGACTGTTTCCAATATGATTGTTTTTGCAATGAACGCATGTAATAGAACAATAATCAAATGATATTTTTTTTTCACAAAGGTATACAGTTTTTGGTTCTTCTTTACTTATATTTGTATATATATCTTTGTTTTCATTACACTCTTATGCAAGTTATACAGAAGTTTAAAGTTGGGGAAAGTTTAATATACATATCTTATCTGTGTGGAAAACAGTTTCATTGCCAAAGTTGATCAGAGAAATGCTACTGTTGCTTCTTCAGTTTAGATCTCATTTGTTTGTTGTGAAATGCTAAGGAATTAATGGAATTGATTACCTTCTTGGATTACTTTCGTATCCATCATTGTACAAAGAGTGGTCCATTAACAGAAGGCATCGTTATAAAATAAATGTTAAAGTCTTGTTAGTTTAAAAATGCTAAAATATTATGGTTGATTACTGTCATGTTTAGTAGGCTATATGATCACATAAGTACAGTTATTAGTTGTTAATCAGTTGGTAAAAGAACAGACTTAAAGCAGTATTCACAAGTCACAATACAATACGATCATAATTAGTGCACACCAAATCACTTAGAGGTCTAATGGAGAGCACAACATTATTTACAACATCCCTTGAGTGTGTGGGCTCTAATACATCGGAGAAACATAAGGACAGTTAGAATTTAGGATCATAATATCATTCAAGAGTTTGTAATGTCGATATATCAGAGAGAATAAGTTCATACGATAAAATTAAATAACCTTAAATAATAGAATATTAACCTCACACGAGGTTAAGAAGTATAACAAACCTTCTACATCAACCTAAATGATATCACACTCAGTTAGCCTAACATAAAAGTCATCAATTCGTTGATTCAAGTTCTAATGTTCGTGGTACTACCACATACAGTCTTTCTAGCCCCCCCCCCCAGTGGCACAGCTTTATGTCTGCGGACTTACAACTCTAGAATCCGATAGCCCATTGTGTAGCTTTGTGCTTAATTACAAACAAACAAAAGAGTATTTCTGAGGACAATCCAGAAGACGGCGACATGTTATCAGCTGAAACGCAATATATATAAAACAATTATTAATTACTATTTAGTGATAATAATAATAATTAGTAACTAATTAATACTTAGATGATTGGATATCAATCATTAGTCATGAGAACGATTGATAAGCGATTGTCAAAATCTTGCCATAGGTATTTAATCAAGATTGTAGATTGCATGGCTTTGAAGACAAAATTGCATCTTAATAATGGTCACATTTATTTTTCTTTTAAAAAAATCCACAAAGATAAAGAATATGGAATACATTCTCTCATGAACTCGTTGCTTGCAATGTTATAGAGAACTGAAATCACCAGTTCTGCAAACCTATGCAAATAAATAAATAAATAAATAACCCAACATTTAATCAACGTAAAATAGTTATCACAAGCCTGAAGAATAAATGTAGCCATGTTATAGTATTCAGGTTAAAGACATGCAATCTCTATCTGCATATAAATCCGGTAGTAATAAGCATAAGTACGTTTTACCATTAAATAATAAAAGTGACGAATGACTGTAAGCCTGAACAGGTTCTGATTCTAACTGTAGACGTTTTGTAGCAGTGTGCTTTACTGAATTACTGGGTGATGCTCGTATTGCATTTCTTCTAGAAACTACAAAGTTTAACTGATATATATATATAGTTATTATTATTATTATGTGTATGATCTTGAAATGTGGTGAGCTTTGAAGCAGGCATAGCGTAACTGAAGGAGCCTATGTTAACTGTAATATATTTTAAGTGTTTTCGTAAAGCCTTCTCTAATAGTGTATTTCAGTAAGTCTGAAGCCTTACACCGTTAAAGGATGGGTTTTAATACCCGAGGTGGGCACAGCACAGCTAGCCCATTTCACAGCATAGAAACAAACTGAATCTGTGTGATTTTTGAAGCAACATTTTTACACGTGTCTAAATATAAATCAAGTGTTAATGAGGATAGCGTTATCAGTATAAAAATAAGATGTTCGCTTAATTTAAAACAATATTTGTTAATATTTAAGGATTACTTACATTTTTTTTTACTAACAGGTTTGTTCTTTTTTTTTTACGCTATGCACCAACGAATATCGCATGTTATATTCTTTCGTAAGCTTATCCACTTCTGAGCAGCTTTAACAACAGTTGACACACGCTTTTCGAATCATGTTGCTGGACATGGCTCGTGATATTTGTTGTACTTTTGAAATGTTAAAAACAGTGTTGAAGTCATCATTGAAATTATATTATTTGTCGATAACAAACAAAAGTAGAACAAAGCGATATTTTTAACTCACTAATATAGCGTGACTAGTCCTATGTAAGCTGTTAGAAACAGCTGTCAGACAGAAATTAATTTAAAAATCTGGTGAATCAAAGATAAATAATTCTATAATTCATAAATTCTATAGTAAGGATGTTGAGTTCATTAGGTGCTAGTTTCTCTGATTCAATATTTTTTTCTAAGCTCTTTAACTGTCCTGTACTCATGGATTATTGCCTTCTTAGCATACTGATGTTTGTTAAATAATTTCATTCTGGCATGTATGGCCCAGCATGGCCAGGTGGATAAGGCGCTCGACTCACAATCTGAGGGTCGCGGGTTCGAAAGCGCATCCCACCAAACATGCTCGCCCTTTCAGCCGTGGGGGCGTTATATAGTTACGGTAAATCTCTCTATTCGTTGGTAAAAGAGAGGCCCAAGAGTTGGTG